>NC_089838.1:2352006-2594506 GCF_035609145.1 Eleutherodactylus coqui
ACACTGCCTCCCTCACACACAGCACCGCGCCGCCCTACATTGTATCCCTCATCCATAGCACTGCGCCGCCATACACTGCCTCCCTCACACACAGCACCACACCGCCCTACATTATATCCCTCATCCACAGCACCACATCGCCCTACATTGCATCCTTTTATCTCAATCCACCACCTGACTGCGCCCTCTGCTCCGCTAACAAAATCAGACCGAATGCCCCTTTAACTCAAATCTCTCATTCCCGCCTCCAAGACTTCTCAAGAGCAGCACCGGTCCTCTGGAACGCGCTACCCAAACTATCCGCAGAATCCCTGATTCACACAACTGTACATGGGGGACAGTATTATAGTAGTTATATTCTTGTACATAGGGGCAGTATTATAGTAGTTATATTCTTGTGCATAGGGGGCAGTATTATAGTAGTTATATTCCTGTACATAGGAGGCAGTATTATAGTAGTTATATTCTTGTACATAGGGGGCAGTATTATAGTAGTTATATTCTTGTACATAGGAGGCAGTATTATAGGAGTTATATTCCTGTACATAGGGGGCAGTATTATAGTAGGTATATTCTTGTACATAGGGGGCAGTATTATAGTAGTTATATTCTTGTACATAGGAGCAGTATTATAGTAGTTATATTCTTGTACATAGGGGGCAGTATTATAGTAGTTATATTCTTGTACATAGGGAGCAGTATTATAGTAGTTATATTCTTGTACATAGGGGGCAGTATTATAGTAGTTATATTCTTGTACATAGAGGGCAGTATTATAGTAGTTATATTCTTGTACATAGTAGGCAGTATTATAGTAGTTATATTCTTGTACATAGGGGGCAGTATTATAGTAGTTATATTCTTGTACATAGGGGCAGTATTATAGTAGTTATATTCTTGTACATAGGGGGCAGTATTATAGTAGTTATATTCTTGTACATAGGGGGCAGTATTATAGTAGTTATATTCTTGTACATAGGGGGCAGTATTATAGTAGTTATATTCTTGTACATAGGGGGCAGTATTATAGTAGGTATATTCTTGTACATAGAGGGCAGTATTATAGTAGTTATATTCTTGTACATAGGGGGCAGTATTATAGTAGTTATATTCTTGTACATAGGGGCAGTATTATAGTAGTTATATTCTTGTACATAGGAGCAGTATTATAGTAGTTATATTCTTGTACATAGGGGGCAGTATTATAGTAGTTATATTCTTGTACATAGGGAGCAGTATTATAGTAGTTATATTCTTGTACATAGGGGGCAGTATTATAGTAGTTATATTCTTGTACATAGGGGGCAGTATTATAGTAGGTATATTCTTGTACATAGGGGGCAGTATTATAGTAGTTATATTCTTGTACATAGGGAGCAGTATTATAGTACAACTTCAGGCGTGCTCTAAAAACGCACCTCTTCAGGGAGGCACACCATATCCCCTGAACCAAACCCCTCTGAACCCTCCTGATAACATGCTCCCTGACATACCAACTGCAATCCCTGTCAGCCACCATTAACCACCCCCTGCGGTCATACCAGTGTAGCCACTATGCAACCTGTCCATTGCTATGTGTATAGCATCCCACACTCTCCACCAAGCCATACCGTAGACATCTGCACCCCACCATACCGTGCAAATCTCCACAACGCCACACCATGCACATCTCCACCCCGCCATGCCGTGCACATCTCCACCTCGCAATACTCCACCCCGCCATACCGTGCACATCTCCACCCCGCCATATTGTGCACATCTCTACCCCGCCATACTGGTCCCATCTCCACGCCGCCATTCCGGGCACATCTCCACTCCGCCATTCCGAGCACATCTCCACCCTGCCTTACTGTGCATATCTACACTCCGCCATTCCGGGCACATCTCCACTCCGCCATTCCGGGCACATCTCCACCCCGCCATACTCCACCCTGCCATACCGTGCACATCTCTACCCTGCCATACTCCACCCTGCCATACCGTGCACATCTCTACCCTGCCATACCATGCACATTTCTACCCCGCCATGCCCATCTCCACCTCGGCATACTCCACCCCGCCATACCACGCACATCTCCATCCCGCCATTCCGGGCAAATCTCCACCCTGCCATACCGGGCAAATCTCCACCCCGCCATACTGTGCACATCTCCACCCCGCCATACCGGGCATATCTCCACCTCGCCATTCCGGGCACATCTCCACCTCGCTATTCCGGGCACATCTCCCCTCCGCCATTCCGAGCATATCTCCACCCTGCCTTACCGTGCACATCTCTACCCCACCATACTGTGCATATTTCTACCGCACCACACCGTGCAAATCTCCCGCCATACCGTGCACATCTCCACCCCGCTATACCGTGCACATCTCGACCCCCCTTACCTTCTGTATCCCCCCATTATCTGTAAGTTGGTTGGAGCCCCCCCACCCCTACTGTTTCTATCAGCTGATTACTAAATAGACCCGGGTTTTTTGTATTTTTGTATTCTGTCGTTGTAAGCGATGCAGTAAACGTGGCGCCATACAAATAAAGATGGTTATTGTTATTATGGGGTCGGGCACTTTACTCTAGTACTATATCGACACTGGATGGCGCCAACAGTTTATTTAATATTGTGGTATTAGTCAGCGACTGGACCGGTCCATATACACATTGCCCCGTGCCCCTCACCCCCAACGCTGCAAAGTCATCTATCTGCAATAGCGGGGAATCCCTGAGTGAGATGCGGACCACCGGAGACGGCATTGAAGCCGACAGTGGTGGGAGGTAGGTGGCCGTCCATTCATGCAGACACATGTTTGCAGTAGAATAAGATCAATAACAAGACGATTGACTCAAATTGTGGTCAGAGCCGGATAAGGCGTCCGCACGTAATAGATGTGACTGTGGATGTACGGGGGGCGCCGGCGGGATCTAACTCCTGTATACATAATGCACAGCAGCTATTACCCACAAACCCACAATGGCATCGAAATCCACACCGTGATGTTACATTATTTCCCGTACCGCTACTCCACATCTGCTGCTCCGCCTCTCACTTCCACACTGAACGGCCACTTTGTTAGAGACCCCATCTAGTAGCGCGTTCGTTATTAGAACTGCAGCAACTGGTGTTGGCATAGATCGCACTCAGTGACGAGACCGTTCTGTAGGAATATCGGCCCCTGCGGACAGGAAGCTTCTTGAAGTTACTGCAGATTAGATGGCGGTGCTGACATGTTCTGACCGGCTGACAGGAAGGGGTCATCAATTCATGCTGCTTGCCCCAAATTCTGATCTCCCATCAGCGCGGAGCAACATAAATCCGGATCCATCTAACAGGAGATGTTTTGCCCACTGTAGTTTTGACTTTGTATTTCTCTTACACACAATGGCGCTAGAACTGCTGTAATACCATCCGTGTGAAGGAATGGCGAGTTGTGTGTTCAGACCACGTCAGTTGGAGCTCCAGCGTTGCATCCAGCTGCTCTTGACTGTGCAGCACCTGTTGGTTATAATGATTCTTGACATCCTCTTTTGACCCCTTTTGGTAACAAGTTGTTTCCATTCGCAAGAACCCTTTTGGTTGGATGTTTTTTCTTCATCACACCATTCTCTATATACTCTTCACACCATTACAGGACTAAAACCCCCCCCGCATTAATGGTACTGATTTTTGTTGAGTTTATGGGGAGTATTACTGGAGCAGCAATTCTCTGCAGGTTACACTGCAATACCTGTGTGTACTGCTGCTATAGATTCATCTGCAGCACAGTGCTAAAGGGTGACAAACTCCAAGATATTTCATCCTAGCCGAAAAACAACAGAAGCTGAAGCCTCCAACCTAAGGGGGACTAACAGGAAGACAATGGTGGTAGTTGTAGTTATTTGATCAATAGAGAACACTTCTAAATATCCATTTTTAATCTTCCTCCCCCAAATACCAACTATAGTTACTATAATACTGCCCTGTATACACACAAATATAATTCTATAATACCGCCTACTGTGTACAATAATATAATACTGCCCCCTATGTACAAGCATATAACTACTATAAAACGGCCCCCTATGTACAAGCATATAACTACTATAATACTGCCTACTGAGTACAAGAATATAACTACTATAATACTGCCCCCTATGTACAAGAATATAACTACTATAATACTGCCCCCTATGTACAAGGATATAACTACTATAATACTGCCTCCTATGTACAAGAATATAACTACTATAATACTGCCCCCTATGTACAAGAATATAACTACTATAATACTGCCCCCTATGTACAAGGATATAACTACTATAATACTGCCTCCTATGTACAAAAATATAACTACTATAATACTGCCTCCTATGTACAAGAATATAACTACTATAATACTGCCCCCTATGTACAAGAATATAACTACCATAATACTGTCCCCTATGTACAAGAATATAACTACTATAATACTGCCCCCTATATACAAGAATATAACTACTATAATACTGCTCCCTATATACAAGAATATAACTACTATAATACTGCCCCCTATATACAAGAATATAACTACTATAATACTGCCCCCTATGTACAAGAATATAACTACTATAATACTGCCCCTATGTACAAGAATATAACTACTATAATACTTCTCCTATGTACAAGAATATAACTACTATAATACTGCCCTCTATGTACAAGAATATAACTACTATAATACTGCCCCTATGTACAAGAATATAACTACTATAATACTGCCCCTATGTACAAGAATATAACTACTATAATACTGCCCCCTATGTACAAGAATATAACTACCATAATACTGTCCCCTATGTACAAGAATATAACTACTATAATACTGCCCCCTATATACAAGAATATAACTACTATAATACTGCCCCCAATGTACAAGAATATAACTACTATAATACTGCTCCTATGTACAAGAATATAACTACTATAATACTGCATCCTATGTACAAGTATATAACTACTATAATACTGCCCCTATGTACAATAATATAACTACTATAATACTGCCCCCTATGTACAGGAATATAACTAGTATAATACTGCCTCCTATGTACAAGAATATCACTACTATAATACTGCCTCCTATGTACAAGAATATAACTACCATAATACTGCCCCCTATGTGCAAGAATATAACTACTATAATACTTCCCCCTATGTACAAGAATATAACTACTATAATACTGCCTCGTATGTACAAGAATATAACTACTATAATACTGCCCCCTATGTACAAGAATATAACTACTATAATACTGTCCCCTATGTACAAGAATATAACTACTATAATACTGCCCCCTATGTACAAGAATATAACTACTATAATACTGTCCCCTATGTACAAGAATATAACTACTATAATACTGCCCCCTATGTACAAGAATATAACTACTATAATACTGCCCCCTATGTACAAGAATATAACTAGTATAATACTGCCCCCTATGTACAGGAATATAACTAGTATAATACTGCCCCCTATGTACAAGAATATAACTACTATAATACTGCCCCCTATATACAAGAATATAACTACTATAATACTGCCTCCTATGTACAAGTATATAACTACTATAATACTGCCCCTATGTACAAGAATATAACTACTATAATACTGCCCCTATGTACAAGAATATAACTACCATAATACTGCCCCCTATGTGCAAGAATATAACTACTATAATACTTCCCCCTATGTACAAGAATATAACTACTATAATACTGCCTCGTATGTACAAGAATATAACTACTATAATACTGCCCCTATGTACAAGAATATAACTACTATAATACTGCCCCCTATGTACAAGAATATAACTACTATAATACTGCCCCCTATGTACAAGAATATAACTACTATAATACTGCCCCCTATGTACAAGAATATAACTAGTATAATACTGCCCCCTATGTACAGGAATATAACTAGTATAATACTGCCTCTTATGTACAAGAATATAACTACTATAATACTGCCCCCTATATACAAGAATATAACTACTATAATACTGCCCCCTATGTACAAGAATATAACTACTATAATACGGCCTCCTATGTACAAGAATATAACTAGTATAATACTGCCCCCTATGTACAGGAATATAACTAGTATAATACTGCCTCTTATGTACAAGAATATAACTACTATAATACTGCCCCCTATATACAAGAATATAACTACTATAATACTGCCCCCTATGTACAAGAATATAACTACTATAATACTGCCTCCTATGTACAAGTATATAACTACTATAATACTGCTCCTATGTACAAGAACATAACTACTATAATACTGCCCCCTATGTACAGGAATATAACTAGTATAATACTGCCCCTATGTACAAGAATATAACCACTATAACACTGCCCCCTATGTACAAGAATATACCTATTATAATACTGCCCCATATGTACAAGTATATAACTACTATAACACCGCCCCATATATACAAGAATATAACTTCTATTATACTTCCCCCCTATGTACAAGAATATAACTACCATAATACTGCCCCCTATGTGCAAGAATATAACTACTATAATACTTCCCCCTATGTACAAGAATATAACTACTATAATACTGACCCTATGTACAAGAATATAACTACTATAATACTGCCCCCTATATACAAGAATATAACTATTATAATACTGCCCCCTATGTACAAGAATATAACTACTATAATACTGCTCCTATGCACAAGGATATAACTACTATAATACTGCTCCTATGTACAAGGATATAACTACTATAATACTGCCCACTATGTACAAGAATATAACTACTATAATACTGCTCCTATGTACAAGAATATAACTACTATAATACTGCCCCTGTGTACAAGAATATAACTACTATAATACTGCCCCCTATATACAAGAATATAACTACTATAATACTGCATCCTATGTACAAGTATATAACTACTATAATACTGCCCCTATGTACAATAATATAACTACTATAATACTGCCCCCTATGTACAGGAATATAACTAGTATAATACTGCCTCCTATGTACAAGAATATCACTACTATAATACTGCCTCCTATGTACAAGAATATAACTACCATAATACTGCCCCCTATGTGCAAGAATATAACTACTATAATACTTCCCCCTATGTACAAGAATATAACTACTATAATACTGACCCTATGTACAAGAATATAACTACTATAATACTGCCCCCTATATACAAGAATATAACTACTATAATACCGCCCCCTATGTACAAGAATATAACTACTATAATACTGCCCCCTATGTACAAGAATATAACTACTATAATACTGCTCCTATGCACAAGGATATAACTACTATAATACTGCTCCTATGTACAAGGATATAAATAATATAATACTACCCCCTATATACAACAATATAACTACTATAATACTGCATCCTATATACAAGAATATAACTACTATAATATCGCCCCCTATGTACAAGAATATAACTACTATAATACTGCCCCCTATGTACAAGAATATAACTACTATAATACTGCTCCTATGCACAAGGATATAACTACTATAATACTGCCCCTGTGTACAAGAATATAACTACTATAATACTGCCCCCTATATACAACAATATAACTACTATAATACTGCATCCTATGTACAAGTATATAACTACTATAATACTGCCCCTATGTACAATAATATAACTACTATAATACTGCCCCCTATGTACAGGAATATAACTAGTATAATACTGCCTCCTATGTACAAGAATATCACTACTATAATACTGCCTCCTATGTACAAGAATATAACTACTATAATACTGCCCCCTATGTACAAGAATATAACTACTATAATACTGCCCCCTATGTACAAGAATATAACTACTATAATACTGCATCCTATGTACAAGTATATAACTACTATAATACTGCCCCTATGTACAATAATATAACTACTATAATACTGCCCCCTATGTACAGGAATATAACTAGCATAATACTGCCTCCTATGTACAAGAATATCACTACTATAATACTGCCTCCTATGTACAAGAATATAACTACTATAATACTGCCTCCTATGAACAAGAATACAACTACTATAATACTGCTCCTATGTACAAGGATATAACTACTATAATACTGCTCCTATGTACAAGGATATAACTACTATAATACTGCCTCTATGTACAAGAATATCACTACTATAATACTGCCCCCTATGTACAAGAATATAACTACTATAATACTGCCCTCTATGTACAAGAATATAACTACTATAATACTGCCCCTATGTACAAGAATATAACTACTATAATACTGCCCCTATGTACAAGAATATAACTACTATAATACTGCCCCCTATGTACAAGAATATAACTACCATAATACTGTCCCCTATGTACAAGAATATAACTACTATAATACTGCCCCCTATATACAAGAATATAACTACTATAATACTGCCCCCAATGTACAAGAATATAACTACTATAATACTGCCCCCTATGTACAATAATATAACTACTATAATACTGCCCCCTATGTACAGGAATATAACTAGTATAATACTGCCTCCTATGTACAAGAATATCACTACTATAATACTGCCTCCTATGTACAAGAATATAACTACCATAATACTGCCCCCTATGTACAAGAATATAACTACTATAATACTGCCTCGTATGTACAAGAATATAACTACTATAATACTGCCCCTATGTACAAGAATATAACTACTATAATACTGCCCCCTATGTACAAGAATATAACTACTATAATACTGCCCCCTATGTACAAGAATATAACTACTATAATACTGCCCCCTATGTACAAGAATATAACTAGTATAATACTGCCCCCTATGTACAGGAATATAACTAGTATAATACTGCCTCCTATGTACAAGAATATAACTACTATAATACTGCCCCCTATGTACAAGAATATAACTACTATAATACTGCCCCCTATGTACAAGGATATAACTACTATAATACTGCCTCCTATGTACAAAAATATAACTACTATAATACTGCCTCCTATGTACAAGAATATAACTACTATAATACTGCCCCCTATGTACAAGAATATAACTACCATAATACTGTCCCCTATGTACAAGAATATAACTACTATAATACTGCCCCCTATATACAAGAATATAACTACTATAATACTGCTCCCTATATACAAGAATATAACTACTATAATACTGCCCCCTATATACAAGAATATAACTACTATAATACTGCCCCCTATGTACAAGAATATAACTACTATAATACTGCCCCTATGTACAAGAATATAACTACTATAATACTTCTCCTATGTACAAGAATATAACTACTATAATACTGCCCTCTATGTACAAGAATATAACTACTATAATACTGCCCCTATGTACAAGAATATAACTACTATAATACTGCCCCTATGTACAAGAATATAACTACTATAATACTGCCCCCTATGTACAAGAATATAACTACCATAATACTGTCCCCTATGTACAAGAATATAACTACTATAATACTGCCCCCTATATACAAGAATATAACTACTATAATACTGCCCCCAATGTACAAGAATATAACTACTATAATACTGCTCCTATGTACAAGAATATAACTACTATAATACTGCATCCTATGTACAAGTATATAACTACTATAATACTGCCCCTATGTACAATAATATAACTACTATAATACTGCCCCCTATGTACAGGAATATAACTAGTATAATACTGCCTCCTATGTACAAGAATATCACTACTATAATACTGCCTCCTATGTACAAGAATATAACTACCATAATACTGCCCCCTATGTGCAAGAATATAACTACTATAATACTTCCCCCTATGTACAAGAATATAACTACTATAATACTGCCTCGTATGTACAAGAATATAACTACTATAATACTGCCCCCTATGTACAAGAATATAACTACTATAATACTGTCCCCTATGTACAAGAATATAACTACTATAATACTGCCCCCTATGTACAAGAATATAACTACTATAATACTGTCCCCTATGTACAAGAATATAACTACTATAATACTGCCCCCTATGTACAAGAATATAACTACTATAATACTGCCCCCTATGTACAAGAATATAACTAGTATAATACTGCCCCCTATGTACAGGAATATAACTAGTATAATACTGCCCCCTATGTACAAGAATATAACTACTATAATACTGCCCCCTATATACAAGAATATAACTACTATAATACTGCCTCCTATGTACAAGTATATAACTACTATAATACTGCCCCTATGTACAAGAATATAACTACTATAATACTGCCCCTATGTACAAGAATATAACTACCATAATACTGCCCCCTATGTGCAAGAATATAACTACTATAATACTTCCCCCTATGTACAAGAATATAACTACTATAATACTGCCTCGTATGTACAAGAATATAACTACTATAATACTGCCCCTATGTACAAGAATATAACTACTATAATACTGCCCCCTATGTACAAGAATATAACTACTATAATACTGCCCCCTATGTACAAGAATATAACTACTATAATACTGCCCCCTATGTACAAGAATATAACTAGTATAATACTGCCCCCTATGTACAGGAATATAACTAGTATAATACTGCCTCTTATGTACAAGAATATAACTACTATAATACTGCCCCCTATATACAAGAATATAACTACTATAATACTGCCCCCTATGTACAAGAATATAACTACTATAATACGGCCTCCTATGTACAAGAATATAACTAGTATAATACTGCCCCCTATGTACAGGAATATAACTAGTATAATACTGCCTCTTATGTACAAGAATATAACTACTATAATACTGCCCCCTATATACAAGAATATAACTACTATAATACTGCCCCCTATGTACAAGAATATAACTACTATAATACTGCCTCCTATGTACAAGTATATAACTACTATAATACTGCTCCTATGTACAAGAACATAACTACTATAATACTGCCCCCTATGTACAGGAATATAACTAGTATAATACTGCCCCTATGTACAAGAATATAACCACTATAACACTGCCCCCTATGTACAAGAATATACCTATTATAATACTGCCCCATATGTACAAGTATATAACTACTATAACACCGCCCCATATATACAAGAATATAACTTCTATTATACTTCCCCCCTATGTACAAGAATATAACTACCATAATACTGCCCCCTATGTGCAAGAATATAACTACTATAATACTTCCCCCTATGTACAAGAATATAACTACTATAATACTGACCCTATGTACAAGAATATAACTACTATAATACTGCCCCCTATATACAAGAATATAACTATTATAATACTGCCCCCTATGTACAAGAATATAACTACTATAATACTGCTCCTATGCACAAGGATATAACTACTATAATACTGCTCCTATGTACAAGGATATAACTACTATAATACTGCCCACTATGTACAAGAATATAACTACTATAATACTGCTCCTATGTACAAGAATATAACTACTATAATACTGCCCCTGTGTACAAGAATATAACTACTATAATACTGCCCCCTATATACAAGAATATAACTACTATAATACTGCATCCTATGTACAAGTATATAACTACTATAATACTGCCCCTATGTACAATAATATAACTACTATAATACTGCCCCCTATGTACAGGAATATAACTAGTATAATACTGCCTCCTATGTACAAGAATATCACTACTATAATACTGCCTCCTATGTACAAGAATATAACTACCATAATACTGCCCCCTATGTGCAAGAATATAACTACTATAATACTTCCCCCTATGTACAAGAATATAACTACTATAATACTGACCCTATGTACAAGAATATAACTACTATAATACTGCCCCCTATATACAAGAATATAACTACTATAATACCGCCCCCTATGTACAAGAATATAACTACTATAATACTGCCCCCTATGTACAAGAATATAACTACTATAATACTGCTCCTATGCACAAGGATATAACTACTATAATACTGCTCCTATGTACAAGGATATAAATAATATAATACTACCCCCTATATACAACAATATAACTACTATAATACTGCATCCTATATACAAGAATATAACTACTATAATATCGCCCCCTATGTACAAGAATATAACTACTATAATACTGCCCCCTATGTACAAGAATATAACTACTATAATACTGCTCCTATGCACAAGGATATAACTACTATAATACTGCCCCTGTGTACAAGAATATAACTACTATAATACTGCCCCCTATATACAACAATATAACTACTATAATACTGCATCCTATGTACAAGTATATAACTACTATAATACTGCCCCTATGTACAATAATATAACTACTATAATACTGCCCCCTATGTACAGGAATATAACTAGTATAATACTGCCTCCTATGTACAAGAATATCACTACTATAATACTGCCTCCTATGTACAAGAATATAACTACTATAATACTGCCCCCTATGTACAAGAATATAACTACTATAATACTGCCCCCTATGTACAAGAATATAACTACTATAATACTGCATCCTATGTACAAGTATATAACTACTATAATACTGCCCCTATGTACAATAATATAACTACTATAATACTGCCCCCTATGTACAGGAATATAACTAGCATAATACTGCCTCCTATGTACAAGAATATCACTACTATAATACTGCCTCCTATGTACAAGAATATAACTACTATAATACTGCCTCCTATGAACAAGAATACAACTACTATAATACTGCTCCTATGTACAAGGATATAACTACTATAATACTGCTCCTATGTACAAGGATATAACTACTATAATACTGCCTCTATGTACAAGAATATCACTACTATAATACTGCCCCCTATGTACAAGAATATAACTACTATAATACTGCCCTCTATGTACAAGAATATAACTACTATAATACTGCCCCTATGTACAAGAATATAACTACTATAATACTGCCCCTATGTACAAGAATATAACTACTATAATACTGCCCCCTATGTACAAGAATATAACTACCATAATACTGTCCCCTATGTACAAGAATATAACTACTATAATACTGCCCCCTATATACAAGAATATAACTACTATAATACTGCCCCCAATGTACAAGAATATAACTACTATAATACTGCCCCCTATGTACAATAATATAACTACTATAATACTGCCCCCTATGTACAGGAATATAACTAGTATAATACTGCCTCCTATGTACAAGAATATCACTACTATAATACTGCCTCCTATGTACAAGAATATAACTACCATAATACTGCCCCCTATGTACAAGAATATAACTACTATAATACTGCCTCGTATGTACAAGAATATAACTACTATAATACTGCCCCTATGTACAAGAATATAACTACTATAATACTGCCCCCTATGTACAAGAATATAACTACTATAATACTGCCCCCTATGTACAAGAATATAACTACTATAATACTGCCCCCTATGTACAAGAATATAACTAGTATAATACTGCCCCCTATGTACAGGAATATAACTAGTATAATACTGCCTCCTATGTACAAGAATATAACTACTATAATACTGCCCCCTATATACAAGAATATAACTACTATAATACTGCCTCCTATGTACAAGTATATAACTACTATAATACTGCCCCTATGTACAAGAATATAACTACTATAATACTGCCCCCTATGCACAAGAGTATAACTACTATAATACTGCCCCTATGTACAAGAATATAACTACCATAATACTGCCCCCTATGTGCAAGAATATAACTACTATAATACTTCCCCCTATGTACAAGAATATAACTACTATAATACTGCCTCGTATGTACAAGAATATAACTACTATAATACTGCCCCTATGTACAAGAATATAACTACTATAATACTGCCCCCTA
Source organism: Eleutherodactylus coqui (assembly GCF_035609145.1). Taxonomy (NCBI): domain Eukaryota; kingdom Metazoa; phylum Chordata; class Amphibia; order Anura; family Eleutherodactylidae; genus Eleutherodactylus; species Eleutherodactylus coqui. Next base: position 2,365,937 of record NC_089838.1, read on the forward strand.
TGTACAAGAATATAACTACTATAATACTGCCCCCTATGTACAAGAATATAACTACTATAATACTGCCCCCTATGTACAAGAATATAACTAGTATAATACTGCCCCCTATGTACAAGAATATAACTAGTATAATACTGCCCCCTATGTACAGGAATATAACTAGTATAATACTGCCTCCTATGTACAAGAATATAACTACTATAATACTGCCCCTATATACAAGAATATAACTACTATAATACTGCCCCCTATGTACAAGAATATAACTAGTATAATACTGCCCCCTATGTACAAGAATATAACTAGTATAATACTGCCCCCTATGTACAGGAATATAACTAGTATAATACTGCCTCCTATGTACAAGAATATAACTACTATAATACTGCCCCTATATACAAGAATATAACTACTATAATACTGCCTCCTATGTACAAGTATATAACTACTATAATACTGCTCCTATGTACAAGAACATAACTAATATAATACTGCCCCTATGTACAAGAATATAACCACTATAACACTGCCCCCTATGTACAAGAATATACCTATTATAATACTGCCCCATATGTACAAGTATATAACTACTATAACACCGCCCCATATATACAAGAATATAACTTCTATTATACTTCCCCCCTATGTACAAGAATATAACTACCATAATACTGCCCCCTATGTGCAAGAATATAACTACTATAATACTTCCCCCTATGTACAAGAATATAACTACTATAATACTGACCCTATGTACAAGAATATAACTACTATAATACCGCCCCCTATGTACAAGAATATAACTACTATAATACCGCCCCCTATGTACAAGAATATAACTACTATAATACTGCCCCCTATGTACAAGAATATAACTACTATAATACTGCTCCTATGCACAAGGATATAACTACTATAATACTGCTCCTATGTACAAGGATATAACTACTATAATACTGCCCACTATGTACAAGAATATAACTACTATAATACTGCTCCTATGTACAAGAATATAACTACTATAATACTGCCCCTGTGTACAAGAATATAACTACTATAATACTGCCCCCTATATACAAGAATATAACTACTATAATACTGCATCCTATGTACAAGTATATAACTACTATAATACTGCCCCTATGTACAATAATATAACTACTATAATACTGCCCCCTATGTACAGGAATATAACTAGTATAATACTGCCTCCTATGTACAAGAATATCACTACTATAATACTGCCTCCTATGTACAAGAATATAACTACCATAATACTGCCCCCTATGTGCAAGAATATAACTACTATAATACTTCCCCCTATGTACAAGAATATAACTACTATAATACTGACCCTATGTACAAGAATATAACTACTATAATACTGCCCCCTATATACAAGAATATAACTACTATAATACCGCCCCTATGTACAAGAATATAACTACTATAATACTGCCCCCTATGTACAAGAATATAACTACTATAATACTGCTCCTATGCACAAGGATATAACTACTATAATACTGCTCCTATGTACAAGGATATAACTACTATAATACTACCCCCTATATACAACAATATAACTACTATAATACTGCATCCTATATACAAGAATATAACTACTATAATACCGCCCCCTATGTACAAGAATATAACTACTATAATACTGCCCCCTATGCACAAGAATATAACTACTATAATACTGCTCCTATGCACAAGGATATAACTACTATAATACTGCCCCTGTGTACAAGAATATAACTACTATAATACTGCCCCTATATACAGGAATATAACTACTATAATACTGCCCCCTATATACAACAATATAACTACTATAATACTGCATCCTATGTACAAGTATATAACTACTATAATACTGCCCCTATGTACAATAATATAACTACTATAATACTGCCCCCTATGTACAGGAATATAACTAGTATAATACTGCCTCCTATGTACAAGAATATCACTACTATAATACTGCCTCCTATGTACAAGAATATAACTACTATAATACTGCCCCCTATGTACAAAAATATAACTACTATAATACTGCCCCCTATGTACAAGAATATAACTACTATAATACTGCATCCTATGTACAAGTATATAACTACTATAATACTGCCCCTATGTACAATAATATAACTACTATAATACTGCCCCCTATGTACAAGAATATAACTACTATAATACTGCTCCCTATGTACAAGAATATAACTACTATAATACTGCCCCCTATGTACAAGAATATAACTACTATAATACTGCCCCTATGTACAAGAATATAGCTACTATAATACTGCTGCCTATGTACAAGAATATAACTACTATAATACTGCCCCCTATGTACAAGAATATAACTACTATAATACTGCCCCCTATGTACAAGAATATAACTACTATAATACTGCCCCTATGTACAAGAATATAGCTACTATAATACTGCTGCCTATGTACAAGAATATAACTACTATAATACTGCCCCCTATGTACAAGAATATAACTACTATAATACTGCCCCCTATGTACAAGAATATAACTACTATAATACTGCTCCCTATGTACAAGAATATAACTACTATAATACTGCCCCAAATGTACAAGAATATAACTACTATAATACTGCCTCCTATGTACAAGAATATAACTACTATAAAACTGCCCCTATGTACAAGAATATAACTACTATAATACTGCCCCAAATGTACAAGAATATAACTACTATAATACTACCTCCTATGTACAAGAATATAACTACTATAATACTGCTCCCCATGTACAAGAATATAACTACTATAATACTGCCCCCTATGTACAAGAATATAACTACTATAATACTGCATCCTATGTACAAGTATATAACTACTATAATACTGCCCCTATGTACAATAATATAACTACTATAATACTGCCCCCTATGTACAAGAATATAACTACTATAATACTGCTCCCTATGTACAAGAATATAACTACTATAATACTGCCCCCTATGTACAAGAATATAACTACTATAATACTGCCCCCTATGTACAAGAATATAACTATTATAATACTGCCCCCTATGTACAAGAATATATCTACTATAATACTGCCCCCTATGTACAAGAATATAACTACTATAATACAGCCCCCTATGTACAAGAATATAACTACTATAATACTGCCTCCTATGTACAAGAATATAACTACTATAATACTGCCCCCCTATATACAAGAATATAACTATTATAATACTGCCCCCTATGTACAAGAATATAACTATTATAATACTGCCCCCTATGTACAAGAATATATCTACTATAATACTGCCCCCTATGTACAAGAATATAACTACTATAATACAGCCCCCTATGTACAAGAATATAACTACTATAATACTGCCCCCTATGTACAAGAATATAACTACTATAATACTGCCCCCTATGTACAAGAATATAACTACTATAATACTGCCCCCTATGTACAAGAATATAACTACTATAATACTGCCTCCTATGTACAAGAATATAACTACTATAATACTGCTCCCTATGTACAAGAATATAACTACTATAATACTGCCTCCTATGTACAAGAATATAACTACTATAATACTGCTCCTATGTACAAGAATATAACTACTATAATACTGCCCCCTATGTACAAGAATATAACTACTATAATACTGCCCCTATGTACAAGAATATAACTACTATAATACTGCTGCCTATGTACAAGAATATAACTACTATAATACTGCCCCCTATGTACAAGAATATAACTACTATAATACTGCCCCCTATGTACAAGAATATAACTACTATTATACTGCTCCTATGTACAAGAATATAACTACTATAATACTGCCCCCTATGTACAAGAATATAACTACTATAATACTGCCCCCTATGTACAAGAATATAACTACTATAATACTGCCCCAAATGTACAAGAATATAACTACTATAATACTGCCCCCTATGTACAAGAATATAACTACTATAATACTGCTCCTAAGTACAAGAATATAACTACTATAATACTGCCCCCTATGTACAAGAATATAACTACTATAATACTGCCCCCTATGTACAAGAATATAACTACTATAATACTGCCCCAAATGTACAAGAATATAACTACTATAATACTACCTCCTATGTACAAGAATATAACTACTATAATACTGCCCCTATGTACAAGAATATAACTACTATAATACTGCTCCTATGTACAAGAATATAACTACTATAATACTGACCCCTATGTACAAGAATATAACTACTATAATACTGCCCCCTATGTACAAGAATATAACTACTATAATACTGCCCCCTATGTACAAGAATATAACTACTATAATACTGCCCCCTATGTACAAGAATATAACTACTATAATACTGCCCCTGTGTACAAGAATATAACTACTATAATACTGCCCCCTATGTGCAAGAATATAACTACTATAATACTGCTCCCTATGTACAAGAATATAACTACTATAATACTGCCCCCTATGTACAAGAATATAACTACTATAATACTGTCCCCTATGTACAAGAATATAACTACTATAATACTGCTCCTATGTACAAGAATATAACTACTATAATACTGCCCCCTATGTACAAGAATATAACTACTATAATACTGCCCCTATGTACAAGAATATAACTACTATAATACTGCCCCCTATGTACAAGAATATAACTACTATAATACTGCCCCTATGTACAAGAATATAACTACTATATTACTGCCCGCTATGTACAAGAATATAACTACTATAATACTGCCCCTATGTACAAGAATATAACTACTATAATACTGCCCCTATGTACAAGAATATAACTACTATAATACTGCTCCCTATGTACAAGAATATAACTACTATAATACTGCTCCTATGTACAAGAATATAACTACTATAATACTACCTCCTATGTACAAGAATATAACTACTATAATACTGCCCCTATGTACAAGAATATAACTACTATAATACTGCTCCTATGAACAAGAATATAACTACTATAATACTGCCCCCTATGTACAAGAATATAACTACTATAATACTGCCCCCTATGTACAAGAATATAACTACTATAATACTGCCCCCTATGTACAAGAATATAACTACTATAATACTGCTCCCTATGTACAAGAATATAACTACTATAATACTGCCCCCTATGTACAAGAATATAACTACTATAATACTGCCTCCTATGTACAAGAATATAACTACTATAATACTGCCCTCTATGTACAAGAATATAACTACTATAATACTGCTCCTATGTACAAGAATATAACTACTATAATACTGCCCTCTATGTACAAGAATATAACTACTATAATACTGCTCCCTATATACAAGAATATAACTACTATAATACTGCTCCTATGTACAAGAATATAACTACTATAATACTGCTCCTATGTACAAGAATATAACTACTATAATACTGCTCCCTATGTACAAGAATATAACTACTATAATACTGCCTCCTATGTACAAGAATATAACTACTATAATACTGCTCCCTATGTACAAGAATATAACTACTATAATGCTGCCCCCTATGTACAAGAATATAACTACTATAATACTGCCTCCTATGTACAAGAATATAACTACTATAATACTGCCCCTATGTACAAGAATATAACTACTATAATACTGCCTCCAATGTACAAGAATATAACTACTATAATACTGCCCCCTATGTACAAGAATATAACTATTATAATACTGCCCCCTGTGTACAAGAATATAACTACTATAATACTGCTCCTATGTACAAGAATATAACTACTATAATACTGCCCCCTATGTACAAGAATATAACTATTATAATACTGCCCCCTATGTACAAGAATATAACTACTATAATACTGCTCCCTATGTACAAGAATATAACTACTATAATACTGCCTCCTATGTACAAGAATATAACTATTATAATACTGCCCTCTATGTACAAGAATATAACTACTATAATACTGCCCCCTATGTACAAGAATATAACTACTATAATACTGCTCCTATGTACAAGAATATAACTACTATAATACTGCTCCGTATGTACAAGAATATCATTACTATAATACTGCTCCCTATGTACAAGAATATAACTACTATAATGCTGCCCCCTATGTACAAGAATATAACTACTATAATACTGCCTCCTATGTACAAGAATATAACTACTATAATACTGCCCCTATGTACAAGAATATAACTACTATAATACTGCCTCCAATGTACAAGAATATAACTACTATAATACTGCCCCCTATGTACAAGAATATAACTATTATAATACTGCCCCCTGTGTACAAGAATATAACTACTATAATACTGCTCCTATGTACAAGAATATAACTACTATAATACTGCCCCCTATGTACAAGAATATAACTATTATAATACTGCCCCCTATGTACAAGAATATAACTACTATAATACTGCTCCCTATGTACAAGAATATAACTACTATAATACTGCCTCCTATGTACAAGAATATAACTATTATAATACTGCCCTCTATGTACAAGAATATAACTACTATAATACTGCCCCCTATGTACAAGAATATAACTACTATAATACTGCCCCCTATATACAAGAATGTAACTACTATAATACTGCTCCCTATGTACAAGAATATAACTACTATAATACTGCCCCCTATGTACAGGAATATAACTACTATAATACTGCCTCCTATGTACAAGAATATAACTATTATAATACTGCCCTCTATGTACAAGAATATAACTACTATAATACTGCCCCCTATGTACAAGAATATAACTACTATAATACTGCCCCCTATATACAAGAATGTAACTACTATAATACTGCTCCCTATGTACAAGAATATAACTACTATAATACTGCCTCCTATGTACAAGAATATCATTACTATAATACTGCTCCCTATGTACAAGAATATAACTACTATAATACTGCCCCCTATGTACCAGCACAGAATGTTAAGTTTTGGGAATGTCGGTTCTGTTTTTATTGCAGTTTTGGGTTTAGTCATTGCTGTGAAAAAAAACACATGCACCTGATTGCGGCTTTTTATATCGTCCTTGAATATTAAAAGCTTCGGCTTTCTGTATTAAGTAAAACCTCTGTTCCATTAAGAGGAGAGGAAGATGTTGCTGTTGTTTCCTTCTATCACAATCAATCATTGCTTAGCACTTCTGGCGGGTGGGGGAGGGGATACTGGGCACATTAAATGAATGGCGTAATGTAAAACAGCAGGCTGCATCATTGTATCTATTACTTTAATTGCTAAACGTGAGTAAAGTGTGTCAGGGCAGGATTGGCGCTCTATGGATTTGTTGCCATCTACGAGGGCGCTCCACCTACTGGTACATCATGGGGTCGTGCTGGAGAAAGGCATGGATGGACGTCTGTGGGGACGGTCACAGATGCCCAAGCTTCAGGGTCACAGACTGTCACTTTGTCGCAGCGAGTGACAAATACAAAGTATCAGTTTGTGGTGTACATTATATCCTTCTCTAAGCAGAAGGTGACCTAATCTATGGTTTGGTAGCCCAGATCACCCTTTTGTGACAAGCTTCTGCTCCAGTTTGGGACACAATGTCACTTAGTGGCACATTATCTTCTTTGTAACACAGAATATCATTGTGTAGCACAGAGAGACATCTTTATACGCAGACTGTCACTTTGTGGCAGATAGTGACAGTTGGCGGCAGAAATTGTCATCTTAAACATGTAATATCATTTTGTGACGTGGGATACCCGCTTGTGACACGTTGTACCTTCTCTGTTTTGTGACATGTTGTACCTTCTCTGTTTTGTGACACGTTGTATCTTCTCTGTTTTGTGACATGTTGTATCTTCTCTGTTTTGTGACACGTTGTACCTTCTCTGTTTTGTGACACGTTGTATCTTCTCTGTTTTGTGACACGTTGTACCTTCTCTGTTTTGTGACACGTTGTACCTTCTCTGTTTTGTGACACGTTGTATCTTCTGTTTTATTACGTGTTGTATCTTCTCTGTTTTGTGACGTGTTGTACCTTCTCTGTTTTGTGACACGTTGTACCTTCTCTGTTTTGTGACACGTTGTATCTTCTGTTTTATTACGTGTTGTATCTTCTCTGTTTTGTGACACGTTGTACCTTCTCTGTTTTGTGACACGTTGTATCTTCTCTGTTTTGTGACACGTTGTACCTTCTCTGTTTTGTGACACGTTGTACCTTCTCTGTTTTGTGACACGTTGTACCTTCTCTGTTTTGTGACGTGTTGTATCTTCTCAGTTTTGTGACGCGTTGTACCTTCTCTGTTTTGTGACGTGTTGTATCTTCTCTGTTTTGTGACGTGTTGTATCTTCTCTGTTTTGTGACACGTTGTATCTTCTCTGTTTTGTGACATGTTGTACCTTCTCTGTTTTGTGACACGTTGTATCTTCTCTGTTTTGTGACATGTTGTACCTTCTCAGTTTTGTGACACGTTGTATCTTCTCTGTTTTATTACGTGTTGTATCTTCTCTGTTTTGTGACGCGTTGTACCTTCTCTGTTTTGTGACGTGTTGTATCTTCTCTGTTTTGTGACGTGTTGTATCTTCTCTGTTTTGTGACGTGTTGTATCTTCTCTGTTTTGTGACGTGTTGTATCTTCTCTGTTTTGTGACACGTTGTATCTTCTCTGTTTTGTGACATGTTGTACCTTCTCTGTTTTGTGACACGTTGTATCTTCTCTGTTTTGTGACACGTTGTATCTTCTCTGTTTTGTGACATGTTGTATCTTCTCTGTTTTGTGACATGTTGTATCTTCTCTGTTTTGTGACATGTTGTATCTTCTCTGTTTTGTGACATTTTGTATCTTCTCTGTTTTGTGACATGTTGTACCTTCTCTGTTTTGTGACACGTTGTATCTTCTCTGTTTTGTGACACGTTGTATCTTCTCTGTTTTGTGACATGTTGTATCTTCTCTGTTTTGTGACATGTTGTATCTTCTCTGTTTTGTGACGTGTTGTACCTTCTCTGTTTTGTGACGTGTTGTACCTTCTCTGTTTTGTGACATGTTGTACCTTCTCTGTTTTGTGACGTTTGTATCTTCTCTGTTTTGTGACATGTTGTATCTTCTCTGTTTTGTGACGTTTGTACCTTCTCTGTTTTGTGACATGTTGTATCTTCTCTGTTTTGTGACACGTTGTATCTTCTCTGTTTTGTGACCCGTTGTACCTTCTGTTTTGTGACACGTATCTTCTCTGTTTTGTGACGCGTTGTACCTTCTCTGTTTTGTGACATGTTGTATCTTCTCTGTTTTGTGACACGTTGTATCTTCTCTGTTTTGTGACACGTTGTACCTTCTCTGTTTTGTGACACGTTGTACCTTCTCTGTTTTGTGACACGTTGTATCTTCTGTTTTATTACGTGTTGTATTTTCTCTGTTTTGTGACATGTTGTATCTTCTCTGTTTTGTGACACGTTGTACCTTCTCTGTTTTGTGACGTGTTGTACCTTCTCTGTTTTGTGACACGTTGTACCTTCTCTGTTTTGTGACGTGTTGTACCTTCTCTGTTTTGTGACGTGTTGTATCTTCTCTGTTTTGTGACACGTTGTATCTTCTGTTTTATTACGTGTTGTATTTTCTCTGTTTTGTGACATGTTGTATCTTCTCTGTTTTGTGACACGTTGTACCTTCTCTGTTTTGTGACGTGTTGTACCTTCTCTGTTTTGTGACACGTTGTACCTTCTCTGTTTTGTGACGTGTTGTACCTTCTCTGTTTTGTGACGTGTTGTATCTTCTCTGTTTTGTGACGTGTTGTATCTTCTCTGTTTTGTGACACGTTGTACCTTCTCTGTTTTGTGACACGTTGTACCTTCTCTGTTTTGTGACGTGTTGTATCTTCTCTGTTTTGTGACACGTTGTATCTTCTCTGTTTTGTGACATGTTGTATCTTCTCTGTTTTGTGACGTGTTGTACCTTCTCTGTTTTGTGACGTTTGTATCTTCTCTGTTTTGTGACGCGTTGTACCTTCTCTGTTTTGTGACACGTTGTATCTTCTCTGTTTTATTACGTGTTGTATCTTCTCTGTTTTGTGACACGTTGTACCTTCTCTGTTTTGTGACACGTTGTATCTTCTGTTTTATTACGTGTTGTATTTTCTCTGTTTTGTGACACGTTGTACCTTCTCTGTTTTGTGACGTGTTGTATCTTCTCTGTTTTGTGACATGTTGTATCTTCTCTGTTTTGTGACACGTTGTACCTTCTCTGTTTTGTGACACGTTGTACCTTCTCTGTTTTGTGACACGTTGTACCTTCTCTGTTTTGTAACCTGTTGTATCTTCTCAGTTTTGTGACGTGTTGTACTTTCTCTGTTTTGTGACACGTATCTTCTCTGTTTTGTGACACGTTGTATCTTCTCTGTTTTGTGACATGTTGTACCTTCTCTGTTTTGTGACGCGTTGTATCTTCTCTGTTTTGTGACATGTTGTATCTTCTCTGTTTTGTGACATGTTGTATCTTCTCTGTTTTGTGACACGTATCTTCTCTGTTTTGTGACACGTTGTACCTTCTCTGTTTTGTGACGTGTTGTACCTTCTCTGTTTTGTGACATGTTGTATCTTCTCTGTTTTGTGACGTGTTGTACCTTCTCTGTTTTGTGACACGTTGTACCTTCTCTGTTTTGTGACACGTTGTACCCTCTCTGTTTTGTGACGCGTTGTACCTTCTCTGTTTTGTGACACGTTGTATCTTCTCTGTTTTGTGACGTGTTGTACCTTCTCTGTTTTGTGACATGTTGTATCTTCTCAGTTTTGTGACACGTTGTACCTTCTCTGTTTTGTGACATGTTGTATCTTCTCTGTTTTGTGACGTGTTGTATCTTCTCTGTTTTGTGACGTGTTGTACCTTCTCTGTTTTGTGACATGTTGTATCTTCTCAGTTTTGTGACACGTTGTACCTTCTCTGTTTTGTGACATGTTGTATCTTCTCTGTTTTGTGACATGTTGTATCTTCTCTGTTTTGTGACGTTTGTATCTTCTCTGTTTTGTGACACGTTGTACCTTCTCTGTTTTGTGACACGTTGCACCTTCTCTGTTTTGTGACACGTTGTATCTTCTGTTTTATTACGTGTTGTATCTTCTCTGTTTTGTGACAAGTTGTATCTTCTCTGTTTTATTACGAATTGCATCTTCTCTGTTTTGTGACATGTTGTACCTTCTCTGTTTTGTGACATGTTGTATCTTCTCTGTTTTGTGACATTTTGTATCTTCTCTGTTTTGTGACGCGTTGTACCTTCTCTGTTTTGTGACGTGTTGTATCTTCTCTGTTTTGTGACGTGTTGTATCTTCTCTGTTTTGTGACATGTTGTATCTTCTCTGTTTTGTGACGTGTTGTATCTTCTCTGTTTTGTGACATGTTGTATCTTCTCTGTTTTGTGACACGTTGTATCTTCTCTGTTTTGTGACGTGTTGTACCTTCTCTGTTTTGTGACGTGTTGTATCTTCTCTGTTTTGTGACACGTTGTATCTTCTCTGTTTTGTGACGTGTTGTACCTTCTCTGTTTTGTGACGTGTTGTATCTTCTCTGTTTTGTGACGTGTTGTACCTTCTCTGTTTTGTGACATGTTGTATCTTCTCTGTTTTGTGACACGTTGTACCTTCTCTGTTTTGTGACATTTTGTATCTTCTCTGTTTTGTGACGCGTTGTACCTTCTCTGTTTTGTGACACGTTGTATCTTCTCTGTTTTGTGACGTGTTGTACCTTCTCTGTTTTGTGACGTGTTGTATCTTCTCTGTTTTGTGACGTGTTGTATCTTCTCTGTTTTGTGACATGTTGTATCTTCTCTGTTTTATTACGTGTTGTATCTTCTCTGTTTTGTGACGTGTTGTATCTTCTCTGTTTTGTGACACGTTGTATCTTCTCTGTTTTATTACGAATTGTATCTTCTCTGTTTTGTGACATGTTGTAACTTCTCTGTTTTGTGACACGTTGTATCTTCTGTTTTGTGACGTGTTGTATCTTCTCTGTTTTGTGACGTGTTGTATCTTCTCTGTTTTGTGACACGTTGTATCTTCTCTGTTTTGTGACATGTTGTATCTTCTCTGTTTTGTGACGTGTTGTACCTTCTCTGTTTTGTGACGTGTTGTACCTTCTCTGTTTTGTGACGTGTTGTATCTTCTCTGTTTTGTGACATGTTGTACCTTCTCTGTTTTGTGACACGTTGTATCTTCTCTGTTTTGTGACGTGTTGTATCTTCTCTGTTTTGTGACGTGTTGTATCTTCTCTGTTTTGTGACGTGTTGTATCTTCTCTGTTTTGTGACGTGTTGTATCTTCTCTGTTTTGTGACGTGTTGTACCTTCTCTGTTTTGTGACACGTTGTACCCTCTCTGTTTTGTGACGTGTTCTACCTTCTCTGTTTTGTGACACGTTGTATCTTCTCTGTTTTGTGACGCGTTGTACCTTCTCTGTTTTGTGACATGTTGTACCTTCTCTGTTTTGTGACACGTTGTACCTTCTCTGTTTTGTGACATGTTGTATCTTCTCTGTTTTGTGACATGTTGTATCTTCTCTGTTTTGTGACGCGTTGTATCTTCTCTGTTTTGTGACGCGTTGTACCTTCTCTGTTTTGTGACATGTTGTATCTTCTCTGTTTTGTGACACGTTGTATCTTCTCTGTTTTGTGACGTGTTGTACCTTCTCTGTTTTGTGACATGTTGTATCTTCTCTGTTTTGTGACACGTTGTATCTTCTCTGTTTTGTGACGTGTTGTATCTTCTCTGTTTTGTGACATGTTGTATCTTCTCTGTTTTGTGACGCGTTGTACCTTCTCTGTTTTGTGACATGTTGTATCTTCTCTGTTTTGTGACGCGTTGTACCTTCTCTGTTTTGTGACATGTTGTATCTTCTCTGTTTTGTGACGTGTGGTACCTTCTCTGTTTTGTGACATGTTGTATCTTCTCTGTTTTGTGACGTGTTGTATCTTCTCTGTTTTGTGACGTTTGTACCTTCTCTGTTTTGTGACATGTTGTATCTTCTCTGTTTTGTGACATGTTGTACCTTCTCTGTTTTGTGACATGTTGTATCTTCTCTGTTTTGTGACGTTTGTACCTTCTCTGTTTTGTGACATGTTGTATCTTCTCTGTTTTGTGACATGTTGTACCTTCTCTGTTTTGTGACATGTTGTATCTTCTCTGTTTTGTGACATGTTGTATCTTCTCTGTTTTGTGACCTGTTGTACCTTCTCTGTTTTGTGACATGTTGTACCTTCTCTGTTTTGTGACATGTTGTATCTTCTCTGTTTTGTGACATTTTGTATCTTCTCTGTTTTGTGACGCGTTGTACCTTCTCTGTTTTGTGACGCGTTGTACCTTCTCTGTTTTGTGACATGTTGTATCTTCTCTGTTTTGTGACGCGTTGTACCTTCTCTGTTTTGTGACATGTTGTATCTTCTCTGTTTTGTGACATGTTGTATCTTCTCTGTTTTGTGACATGTTGTATCTTCTCTGTTTTGTGACATGTTGTATCTTCTCTGTTTTGTGACGTTTGTACCTTCTCTGTTTTGTGACGTGTTGTATCTTCTCTGTTTTGTGACATGTTGTATCTTCTCTGTTTTGTGACACGTATCTTCTCTGTTTTGTGACACGTTGTACCTTCTCTGTTTTGTGACATGTTGTACCTTCTCTGTTTTGTGACATGTTGTATCTTCTCTGTTTTGTGACGCGTTGTACCTTCTCTGTTTTGTGACGTGTTGTATCTTCTCTGTTTTGTGACGTGTTGTATCTTCTCTGTTTTGTGACATGTTGTACCTTCTCTGTTTTGTGACACGTTGTATCTTCTCTGTTTTGTGACGCGTTGTACCTTCTCTGTTTTGTGACACGTTGTATCTTCTCTGTTTTGTGACGTGTTGTATCTTCTCTGTTTTGTGACGTTTGTACCTTCTCTGTTTTGTGACATGTTGTATCTTCTCTGTTTTGTGACACGTTGTACCTTCTCTGTTTTGTGACATGTTGTATCTTCTCTGTTTTGTGACGCGTTGTATCTTCTCTGTTTTGTGACACGTTGTATCTTCTCTGTTTTGTGACATGTTGTATCTTCTCTGTTTTGTGACACGTTGTACCTTCTCTGTTTTGTGACGTGTTGTATCTTCTCTGTTTTGTGACGCGTTGTATCTTCTCTGTTTTGTGACGCGTTGTACCTTCTCTGTTTTGTGACATGTTGTATCTTCTCTGTTTTGTGACACGTTGTATCTTCTCTGTTTTGTGACGTGTTGTACCTTCTCTGTTTTGTGACATGTTGTATCTTCTCTGTTTTGTGACACGTTGTATCTTCTCTGTTTTGTGACGTGTTGTATCTTCTCTGTTTTGTGACATGTTGTATCTTCTCTGTTTTGTGACGCGTTGTACCTTCTCTGTTTTGTGACATGTTGTATCTTCTCTGTTTTGTGACACGTTGTACCTTCTCTGTTTTGTGACATGTTGTATCTTCTCTGTTTTGTGACGTGTTGTATCTTCTCTGTTTTGTGACGTTTGTACCTTCTCTGTTTTGTGACATGTTGTATCTTCTCTGTTTTGTGACATGTTGTACCTTCTCTGTTTTGTGACATGTTGTATCTTCTCTGTTTTGTGACGTTTGTACCTTCTCTGTTTTGTGACATGTTGTATCTTCTCTGTTTTGTGACATGTTGTACCTTCTCTGTTTTGTGACATGTTGTATCTTCTCTGTTTTGTGACATGTTGTATCTTCTCTGTTTTGTGACCCGTTGTACCTTCTCTGTTTTGTGACATGTTGTACCTTCTCTGTTTTGTGACATGTTGTATCTTCTCTGTTTTGTGACATTTTGTATCTTCTCTGTTTTGTGACGCGTTGTACCTTCTCTGTTTTGTGACGCGTTGTACCTTCTCTGTTTTGTGACATGTTGTACCTTCTCTGTTTTGTGACATGTTGTATCTTCTCTGTTTTGTGACGCGTTGTATCTTCTCTGTTTTGTGACATGTTGTATCTTCTCTGTTTTGTGACATTTTGTATCTTCTCTGTTTTGTGACGCGTTGTACCTTCTCTGTTTTGTGACGCGTTGTACCTTCTCTGTTTTGTGACATGTTGTACCTTCTCTGTTTTGTGACATGTTGTATCTTCTCTGTTTTGTGACACGTTGTATCTTCTCTGTTTTGTGACGTGTTGTACCTTCTCTGTTTTGTGACATGTTGTATCTTCTCTGTTTTGTGACACGTTGTATCTTCTCTGTTTTGTGACGTGTTGTATCTTCTCTGTTTTGTGACATGTTGTATCTTCTCTGTTTTGTGACGCGTTGTACCTTCTCTGTTTTGTGACATGTTGTATCTTCTCTGTTTTGTGACATGTTGTATCTTCTCTGTTTTGTGACATGTTGTATCTTCTCTGTTTTGTGACATGTTGTACCTTCTCTGTTTTGTGACATGTTGTATCTTCTCTGTTTTGTGACGTGTTGTATCTTCTCTGTTTTGTGACGTTTGTACCTTCTCTGTTTTGTGACGTTTGTACCTTCTCTGTTTTGTGACATGTTGTATCTTCTCTGTTTTGTGACACGTATCTTCTCTGTTTTGTGACCCGTTGTACCTTCTCTGTTTTGTGACATGTTGTACCTTCTCTGTTTTGTGACATGTTGTATCTTCTCTGTTTTGTGACATTTTGTATCTTCTCTGTTTTGTGACGCGTTGTACCTTCTCTGTTTTGTGACGCGTTGTACCTTCTCTGTTTTGTGACGCGTTGTACCTTCTCTGTTTTGTGACATGTTGTACCTTCTCTGTTTTGTGACATGTTGTATCTTCTCTGTTTTGTGACACGTTGTACCTTCTCTGTTTTGTGACGTTTGTACCTTCTCTGTTTTGTGACATGTTGTATCTTCTCTGTTTTGTGACCCGTTGTACCTTCTCTGTTTTGTGACATGTTGTATCTTCTCTGTTTTGTGACGCGTTGTATCTTCTCTGTTTTGTGACACGTTGTATCTTCTCTGTTTTGTGACATGTTGTATCTTCTCTGTTTTGTGACACGTTGTACCTTCTCTGTTTTGTGACGTGTTGTATCTTCTCTGTTTTGTGACGCGTTGTATCTTCTCTGTTTTGTGACGCG
Source organism: Eleutherodactylus coqui (assembly GCF_035609145.1). Classification (NCBI taxonomy): domain Eukaryota; kingdom Metazoa; phylum Chordata; class Amphibia; order Anura; family Eleutherodactylidae; genus Eleutherodactylus; species Eleutherodactylus coqui. The sequence continues at coordinate 2,382,027 of NC_089838.1, forward strand.
TTGTACCTTCTCTGTTTTGTGACATGTTGTATCTTCTCTGTTTTGTGACACGTTGTATCTTCTCTGTTTTGTGACGTGTTGTACCTTCTCTGTTTTGTGACATGTTGTATCTTCTCTGTTTTGTGACACGTTGTATCTTCTCTGTTTTGTGACGTGTTGTATCTTCTCTGTTTTGTGACATGTTGTATCTTCTCTGTTTTGTGACGCGTTGTACCTTCTCTGTTTTGTGACATGTTGTATCTTCTCTGTTTTGTGACACGTTGTACCTTCTCTGTTTTGTGACATGTTGTATCTTCTCTGTTTTGTGACGTGTTGTATCTTCTCTGTTTTGTGACGTTTGTACCTTCTCTGTTTTGTGACATGTTGTATCTTCTCTGTTTTGTGACATGTTGTACCTTCTCTGTTTTGTGACATGTTGTATCTTCTCTGTTTTGTGACGTTTGTACCTTCTCTGTTTTGTGACATGTTGTATCTTCTCTGTTTTGTGACATGTTGTACCTTCTCTGTTTTGTGACATGTTGTATCTTCTCTGTTTTGTGACATGTTGTATCTTCTCTGTTTTGTGACCCGTTGTACCTTCTCTGTTTTGTGACATGTTGTACCTTCTCTGTTTTGTGACATGTTGTATCTTCTCTGTTTTGTGACATTTTGTATCTTCTCTGTTTTGTGACGCGTTGTACCTTCTCTGTTTTGTGACGCGTTGTACCTTCTCTGTTTTGTGACATGTTGTACCTTCTCTGTTTTGTGACATGTTGTATCTTCTCTGTTTTGTGACGCGTTGTATCTTCTCTGTTTTGTGACATGTTGTATCTTCTCTGTTTTGTGACATTTTGTATCTTCTCTGTTTTGTGACGCGTTGTACCTTCTCTGTTTTGTGACGCGTTGTACCTTCTCTGTTTTGTGACATGTTGTACCTTCTCTGTTTTGTGACATGTTGTATCTTCTCTGTTTTGTGACACGTTGTATCTTCTCTGTTTTGTGACGTGTTGTACCTTCTCTGTTTTGTGACATGTTGTATCTTCTCTGTTTTGTGACACGTTGTATCTTCTCTGTTTTGTGACGTGTTGTATCTTCTCTGTTTTGTGACATGTTGTATCTTCTCTGTTTTGTGACGCGTTGTACCTTCTCTGTTTTGTGACATGTTGTATCTTCTCTGTTTTGTGACATGTTGTATCTTCTCTGTTTTGTGACATGTTGTATCTTCTCTGTTTTGTGACATGTTGTACCTTCTCTGTTTTGTGACATGTTGTATCTTCTCTGTTTTGTGACGTGTTGTATCTTCTCTGTTTTGTGACGTTTGTACCTTCTCTGTTTTGTGACGTTTGTACCTTCTCTGTTTTGTGACATGTTGTATCTTCTCTGTTTTGTGACACGTATCTTCTCTGTTTTGTGACCCGTTGTACCTTCTCTGTTTTGTGACATGTTGTACCTTCTCTGTTTTGTGACATGTTGTATCTTCTCTGTTTTGTGACATTTTGTATCTTCTCTGTTTTGTGACGCGTTGTACCTTCTCTGTTTTGTGACGCGTTGTACCTTCTCTGTTTTGTGACGCGTTGTACCTTCTCTGTTTTGTGACATGTTGTACCTTCTCTGTTTTGTGACATGTTGTATCTTCTCTGTTTTGTGACACGTTGTACCTTCTCTGTTTTGTGACGTTTGTACCTTCTCTGTTTTGTGACATGTTGTATCTTCTCTGTTTTGTGACCCGTTGTACCTTCTCTGTTTTGTGACATGTTGTACCTTCTCTGTTTTGTGACATGTTGTATCTTCTCTGTTTTGTGACATTTTGTATCTTCTCTGTTTTGTGACGCGTTGTACCTTCTCTGTTTTGTGACGCGTTGTACCTTCTCTGTTTTGTGACATGTTGTATCTTCTCTGTTTTGTGACACGTTGTATCTTCTCTGTTTTGTGACATGTTGTATCTTCTCTGTTTTGTGACATGTTGTATCTTCTCTGTTTTGTGACGTGTTGTATCTTCTCTGTTTTGTGACACGTATCTTCTCTGTTTTTTGACGTGTTGTACCTTCTCTGTTTTGTGACACGTTGTATCTTCTGTTTTGTGACGTGTTGTATCTTCTCTGTTTTATTACGTGTTGTATCTTCTCTGTTTTGTGACGCGTTGTACCTTCTCTGTTTTGTGACAAGTTGTATCTTCTCTGTTTTGTGACGTGTTGTATCTTCTCTGTTTTGTGACGTGTTGTATCTTCTCTGTTTTGTGACATGTTGTATCTTCTCTGTTTTGTGACGTGTTGTATCTTCTCTGTTTTGTGACATGTTGTATCTTCTCTGTTTTGTGACGTTTGTATCTTCTCTGTTTTGTGACATGTTGTATCTTCTCTGTTTTGTGACATGTTGTACCTTCTCTGTTTTGTGACGTGTTGTACCTTCTCTGTTTTGTGACGTGTTGTACCTTCTCTGTTTTGTGACGTGTTGTACCTTCTCTGTTTTGTGACGTGTTGTACCTTCTCTGTTTTGTGACGTGTTGTACCTTCTCTGTTTTGTGACGTGTTGTACCTTCTCTGTTTTGTGACGTGTTGTACCTTCTCTGTTTTGTGACGTGTTGTACCTTCTCTGTTTTGTGACGTGTTGTACCTTCTCTGTTTTGTGACATTTTGTATCTTCTCTGTTTTTTGACATTTTGTATCTTCTCTCTTTTGTGACACGTTGTATCTTCTCTGTTTTGTGACGTGTTGTATCTTCTCTGTTTTGTGACACGTTGTATCTTCTCAGTTTTGTGACACAACGTCATTTTCCGACACAGAATATCTTTTTTGAAACCATGAATATTATTTTCTAGCACAGAGTGACGTTTTGTGACATAATATCTAATTTTTGACACAGAATATTTTTCTGTTGCAGAAACCGACAACTCGTGATGTGGACTATGATCTTATGACCCAGAATCCCGTTTGGTGACAGGTACAGTAGACATTTGGGGGCTGGCTGAACACCTTTACCTCTTAAGATGCCCTACGTTGCTGATCTGTATGTAGCACAGTATGTTTACGGCGCCATCGGTGCGGGGCTTGCGGGGCACATTCCTGGCTCAGTCTCAGCCTCACAAAGATTTTGTGACAAAAAATGCCATTTTGATGCATTATATAATTTTGTAAAACAGATTAACCCCTTGGTGACCGGCCTATTTTGTGCCTTAAGCATCAAGCGGTTTTTCATCATCATATTGTAAAAGCCAGAACTCGCTGATGGCCGGATGAGGAGTTGTGTATATTACCCGCCGCACTCCGGGGTCCATATAATGTGCTGGAGAACTTTTATTACTTTTTTTTTTGTGGGGGTGGAAAAAACATCAGAAAATTCCGCCATTGTTTTGGGGGTTTTCATTTTACAGTGATCATTGGGTAAAAATACCATGATAACACCGATAATCTAATCGCCACGATTACTGCGATGGCGATGGTGCTTAGAGCAGGAGCCCCGCTGTCACCTGTCAGCCAGTCCACTGCCTTAAAAAGATATACATGCAGGTTTAAAGCCCGTCAGTGAGGTCAGCAGGAAGGCATATTGGCAGCCACTAAGGGGTTAACTTTTCTTATTTTGTGGCACAGAATTTCATTTTGGGACTTTTAGGTTTAATTAGAAGTCATTTATGTATATTTTGATTGCAAAATTAATTTTTTTGCACTACAAAAATGTAGTATTTCCAGGGAGCGCAGGGGACAGCAGCAGTGGATGCGGGCCGGGGTGCGAGCGCTGAGGCTGTAGCGTAATGTGCGCAGCTCTCATATGGCCGTGCAGATTAGTGTCGTGGCAGAAATGTGCGTCCATTTATTCCGTATCCACGGCTGGCCTCAGTCATGAGTAGCCTGCGGGGAGATTAGTCTGTGCGCTCCCTCTGCAGACCACATGGCACGGAGAAGTGATCCTGGCATCTCGGAATAGCAGCACGTCCAGATGGCGGCGGACGCACTTCAGCAACGAGATGGACCCTAATACGGAGTGAATGGATGTGACCCCCTAAATGACCCCCTAATGACCAGCATCACACTGCCTACATAATCATGTGCACGAGGCAAGTAAGGTCTCCTCAGAAGCCGAGAGTGCATCTGAAGGTCCGGGGCTCGTGATACAGTCCGTGGAGATAAAGATGGATGACGGAGAGCGGATCAGACCCAGACGGCGGCCACGTTGGGAGCAGCCAGGCGGCGCCTCGTCTTCTGCACAGATCTGGAGAGTTTATTAAAGTGAAACATCTCATTGCGTCTTCATTGAAGCGAGAAGTTTTGAATTGAGGCCCAGGTGCATTGTGGGTAGTCTGGGAGCCAAGACGATGCTTTTTGCATTAGTGCCCAGATCCCCCTCGGTCAGATCAGCCATTATCTCCTTTGCAATGATGAAAGCAGCCGCTGTAATTACCCAGCAGACCCCGTAAATCGTCCATCCTGCAGATTCTGTGTATCAGTCTTGTCCGGGTTAACCAGCTCAATGTCAATCAGCAGCAATCAGGCTGCTATTAAAGGGACCCCACTTATTTCAGACACCTCCCAATGCAAATCTCATGGTGGAAGGGCTCCTCTATTTGGAACACCCCTTTAATAGCTAGAGCCGACACTTTAAATGCCAGGAGGGTGCCCGATTCCAACCCCCACAGCCAGTGTCCTAGCGGATGTGCTTGATGGCATAAACCCAAAAGGAGGTGCACAATGCAGAGATATTACCGCACCCTCCAATCACAGGAGATCGGCCATAATGTGACCATAGGATACACTGCGCACAAATACACAGGGCCGCCTCTAGCATGGATAGAAGATGGGGTACAGGTGGCATGGAGGCTCTAGCTTGGATACAAGATGTGATACGGGAGGCATGGAGGCTCTAGTACCCTGTTGTACCACCTCTAGCTTGGATACAAGATGTGATACGGGCAGGCATGGAAGCTCTAGTACCCTGTTGTGCCGCCTCTAGCTTGGATACAAGATGTGATACAGGGGGGCATGGAGGCTCTAGTAGCCATTTGGCCGACAGACCATCACACCAGCAGGGGGCAGTGTGGCGCTGCACAGCAAAGGTAGGATTGAGGCGCTCACCCCTTGGTCTCCAGACACGAACATGGCCATCGTCAGTGCCCAAACTAAACCTGGATTAGTCATTGAAGACAATCCGGTTCCACTCCGTAGCAGTCTAGTTTACGACACCACTGCAAACCAAGGTGACAGCGGGTGAGTGTCAAAGGCCCTATATGTAATGGTTCCTACAGACCCCGAGGTGTAACGATGGCGCCACCTGTCTCTGGATGGCGGACAATGAAACAGTTGGAGCTGCGGCACCAGTCAGTCACTGTGCTGGTGCATCCAGCGCTGGCTGTGATTGGCTGAGCGGACTGTCACTCAGCATATTCAGCTAATCACAGCAGTCTCAGGAAACAAGGCGCCCCTCGTGGATTTTGGAGCCTCTCATATATTGGGACAATTTCTCTTTGACATATTGACAGACCGGAATGTTGACTGCGGGGTAAGAGGCGCTTTCATTGATCCCATGTTGGGTTGCAGAAGACATTTTTGATTGCTTTTTATTGCATTTTTAAGAGAAAAGTTGTAAAAGAAAGAATAAGTGACCCCTGACCTCTGCGGCCTGCAAATCCTGCGAGCACCACAGACACAGCGAAGAGAAGCAGCAGCGCTTACTATACAGCGTGGCGGATGGGAGCTATGAAGGCGCACTACTATTACTGGGGCCACTACTGGGGGACATTATAACTACGGAACCCCCTATTGAGGGACACTGTTAATACTGGGGCCACTACTGGGGAACACTATTACTACTGGGGCCACTACTGGGGACATTATTACTGAAGACACTACTGAGGGGCACTGTTACTACTGGGGCCACTTTTACTACTGGGGTCACTACTGGAGGACACTATTACTCCTGAAGAGACTACTGAATGACACCATTACTACTGGGGCCACTACTGGGGAACACTATTACTACTGAGACCACTATTAGGGGGCATTATTACTACTGGGGTCACTATTACTACTGAGGACACTATTACTACTGCGGCCACTCTAGGGGGCATTATTACTACTTGGGTCACTATTACTACTGGGGTCACTACTGTGGGCTTTATTACTATTGGGTCACTATTTATTACCACTATTAGGGGTCACTATTACTACTGGGGTCATTACTGATTATTACTATTGGGGGAACACTATTACTACTGGGACCACTACTAGGGGACACTATTACTACTGGGGGCACAATGACTAGTTGGGGCTGCTAGACTAAGGAAGGTAAAAACATATATTGTGATAAGCCACGCCCCAAATCACACCTCATTTTACATTTTTTATGAGAAAGGTGGCAACCCTAGTGTAAGGTCGCAGGGCCACTCGGCCATCTTTAGTCATGTGACTGCGGCATACTTGCAGTAAAGGGGATCCTGGTTGAAGGAGCTGGGGGGGGGGGCTGGCTCTAGTGAAGCTGGGAGCTGGGTTGGATTAGGCACTTTGGGGGTGGGGCTTTTGTATGACATGATTGGTGGGGCGGGAGCATACATCTCTGAAGTATGGATAATAGTACACTGCAGTATGCGCCGCAGTATCCAAATGCTGCATTGTTGTTGCTGAGGCGTTTCAGTTGCCCAATAGATCACTAAATAGATGAATTTGGCTGCGCAATTGTGGCTCCTCCAATCAAACGGGCTGCTTGCTTCCACAGCCGGACGGCTCCACACATGACCGCTACGTTTACCGGAATCTTCTATTTGTGAGTCTTCCCGCTGACAAGGATACATTCCACCTTCCTGTGTAGAATCTGGTGGCTGCGCAAGTATCCAATAGCTGATAAACCATCCTTACAAACCCCATTCATTGCACATTCATTCATTACCCATACATTCATTATACTTACATTCATTACCCATATAGTCATTACACATACATTCATTACCCATACATTCATTACCCATACATTCATTGCACATACATTCATTACCCATACATTCATTATACTTACATTCATTACCCATACATTCATTACCCATACATTCATTACCCATACATTCATTACCCATACATTCATTACCCATACATTCATTGCACATACATTCATTACCCATACATTCATTATACTTACATTCATTACACATACATTCATTGCACATTCATTCATTGCACACACATTCATTACCCATACATTCATTACACATACATTCATTACCCATACATTCATTACACATACATTCATTACCCATACATTCATTACACATACATTCATTACACATATACATTCATTACACATATACATTCATTACACATACATTCATTACCCATACATTCATTGCCCATACATTCATTGCCCATACATTCATTACACATATACATTCATTACACATACATTCCTTACCCATACATTCCTTACCCATACATTCCTTACCCATACATTCATTACCCATACATTCATTACACATACATTCATTACACATACATTCATTGCCCATACATTCATTACACATACATTCATTGCCCATACATTCATTACACATACATTCATTACCCATACATGCATTACCCATACATTCATTACACATACATTCATTACCCATACATTCATTACACATATACATTCATTACACATACATTCATTACCCATACATTCATTACCCATACATTCATTACCCATACATTCATTACACATACATTCATTACCCATACATTCATTACACATACATTCATTACCCATACATTCATTACACATATACATTCATTACACATATACATTCATTACCCATACATTCCTTACCCATACATTCATTACCCATACATTCATTACCCATACATTCATTGCCCATACATTCATTACACATACATTCATTACCCATACTTTCATTACCCATACATTCATTACACATACATTCATTACCCATACATTCATTACACATATACATTCATTACACATACATTCATTACCCATACATTCATTACACATACATTCATTACCCATACATTCATTACACATATACATTCATTACCCATACATTCATTACCCATACATTCATTACCCATACATTCATTACACATACATTCATTACCCATACATTCATTACACATATACATTCATTACACATATACATTCATTACCCATACATTCCTTACCCATACATTCATTACCCATACATTCATTACCCATACATTCATTGCCCATACATTCATTACACATACATTCATTACCCATACTTTCATTACCCATACATTCATTACACATACATTCATTACCCATACATTCATTACACATATACATTCATTACACATACATTCATTACCCATACATTCATTACACATACATTCATTACCCATACATTCATTACACATATACATTCATTACACATACATTCATTACACATACATTCATTGCCCATACATTCATTACACATACATTCATTGCCCATACATTCATTACACATACATTCATTACCCATACATGCATTACCCATACATTCATTACACATACATTCATTACCCATACATTCATTACACATATACATTCATTACACATACATTCATTACCCATACATTCATTACCCATACATTCATTACCCATACATTCATTACACATACATTCATTACCCATACATTCATTACACATACATTCATTACCCATACATTCATTACACATATACATTCATTACACATATACATTCATTACCCATACATTCCTTACCCATACATTCATTACCCATACATTCATTACCCATACATTCATTGCCCATACATTCATTACACATACATTCATTACCCATACTTTCATTACCCATACATTCATTACACATACATTCATTACCCATACATTCATTACACATATACATTCATTACACATACATTCATTACCCATACATTCATTACACATACATTCATTACCCATACATTCATTACACATATACATTCATTACACATACATTCCTTACCCATACATTCATTACCCATACATTCATTACACATACATTCATTACTCATACATTCATTGCCCATACATTCATTACACATATACATTCATTACACATACATTCATTACCCATACATTCATTACACATACATTCATTACCCATACATTCATTACACATATACATTCATTACACATACATTCCTTACCCATACATTCATTACCCATACATTCATTACACATATACATTCATTACCCATACATTCATTACACATACATTCATTACTCATACATTCATTGCCCATACATTCATTACACATACATTCATTACCCATACATTCATTACCCATACATTCATTACACATATACATTCATTACACATACATTCCTTACCCATACATTCATTACCCATACATTCATTACACATACATTCATTACTCATACATTCATTACACATACATTCATTACTCATACATTCATTGCCCATACATTCATTACACATACATTCATTACCCATACATTCATTACCCATACATTCATTACACATACATTCCTTACCCATACATTCATTACACATATACATTCATTACTCATACATTCATTACCCATACATTCATTACCCATACATTCATTACCCATACATTCATTACCCATACATTCATTACACATACATTCATTACCCATACATTCATTACACATACATTCATTACCCATACATTCATTACCCATACATTCATTACCCATACATTCATTATACTTACATTCATTGCACATACATTCATTGCACATACATTCATTACACATACATTCATTACCCATACATTCATTACCCATACATTCATTATACTTACATTCATTGCACATACATTCATTGCACATACATTCATTACACATACATTCATTACACATACATTCATTACCCATACATTCATTACTCATACATTCATTACCCATACATTCATTACCCATACATTCATTACACATATACATTCATTACCCATATACATTCATTACACATACATTCATTATACATACATTCATTACTCATACATTCATTGCCCATACATTCATTACCCATACATTCATTACCCATACATTCATTACACATACATTCATTACCCATACATTCATTACCCATACATTCATTACCCATACATTCATTACCCATACATTCATTACCCATACATTCCTGCCAAAGCGATTGCCTCCTCCAAGCCCCGCCCCAAAGCACTGCCCACCAATCACATCCAAGCCCCGCCCAAAAGCTCCTAACCTGACCCAATTCCCAGCTTCAGTAGAGCCAGCCCCGCCCCTCGCAGGTCCTTCAACCACGGTCCCCTATACTGCAAGTATGCCTGTGACTGCTGCAGAGTATCGCTCTAGCCTCACAGCACTGTATGATATACGGCATCTCTAACACTGTATCCCGGCCCCTGGGTGGGCATTCTAGGCGGCATGTGACCCTACAACGACGTTGAGGTGGCACAGAAGCCCACCCAAGCGCAGAAGTATATTAGCCAGTCATATATAAGCAACCAATCACAGAGCAGCACAGGGCCAGTAGACAGTGCTGATAAATGAGGCCTAACATGTAGAGGACCTGCCAGACCCCCATGACTGTAATCCCCCTCAGTCTATGCGGTCTGCCAGTCCTCACAATGAGGAGGTAATCTTCTCTCTTCACGGGGAGCAGAAAGCCAAATGTCAGAGCTGTAAAATGTCAGTGAACAAAGGAGCGGCGGGGAGCGCCAGCCAGCCATTGTTATCCGCTACGGGGAGATTACGCCGCATTGTTTGCTGGAAACTGGAACCACAAAGCCAAGAGGGATTAGAGGTCAGGGGAAGAACAGCAGATTCTGCGGCGTGACATGGAGCCGCCCGCCGCACGAGTACTTACCGGCAGAGTACAAGAGTCATTTCACTGAATCTGCGTCCCAAATGATGGGAGGTTTTAACCACATCACTGCCTAAACTGCACAGAGCTGATATATATATATATAGACTAAAGCCCTCACTGACTGACTCACTGACCGACTGACTGACTCACTGACCGACTGATTGAAAGACTGACTCACTGACTGACAGACTGACTGACCGACTGACTGACTGACTGACTCACTGACTTGCCACTAATTCTCCAACTTCCCGATGTCGTAGAAACATGAAATTTGGCACAAGCATTGATTATGTCCAAAATAGGAAAAGTTAATGGGTCCCAACTCGATTATTCAATTCTAAGCGCAAAAGAATTAGCGTCTAAAGTTTAGGTACGTAATCTAATTCTCTCACTTCCCGATGCAACAAATAATTACACAAGTTTTTACCGCACAAATGTGACATTTGCCATGACCATTCTTTGTGTACTAAATATTGGAAATTTAAAGGGTTGCAACTTGATTATTCAATCCTATGCATAAAAGTAAGTGACCCCCTATGTAATGTAACTAATAACACATCTGTACTGCACAAACTTGAAATTTGGCCTGACCATTCCTATGTTATATAACTCATAACATATCTGTACCAAGCAATGTATGAGACAGTTATCTTCTCAGCAAAACAAAACGCATTTAGAAATATGAGTATATACTGACAGGAATAAAACTGACTGTCGTATGTATTGGAAGGCTGTAAAGTACAAAAGGAAGTGGACATGGACTGCTGGGATGGAGTATGCCTTTAAGTATAACAAGGGGCTGCAACCTTCAGTCTGGGGAGGAAATTTGAATAAAAAGGGGCGTTACCTTTCAGGGTAAAAATGAGGAGAGTGTGTGAGGTGGACATTCTGTGGGGTGACATTATCACATACAGTCTGAGATAAATCTCTCTCCTATCTGTCTATACACTGAGAGGAATCTATCTGATCTGTGTGTTATGAGCAGTATGTGAGGTGGACATTCTGTGGGGTGACATTATCACATACAGTCTGAGATAAATCTCTCTCCTATCTGTCTATACACTGAGAGGAATCTATCTGATCTGTGTGTTATGAGCAGCGTGTGTGAGGTAGACATTCCGTGGGGTGACATTTTCACATACAGTCTGAGATAAATCTCTCTCCTATCTGCTTACACACTGAGAGGAATCTATCTGATCTGTGTGTTATGAGCAGCGTGTGTGACGTGGTATATTCTGTGGGGTGACATTATCACATACAGTCTGAGATAAATCTCTGTCCTATCTGCCTATACACTGGGAGGAATCTATCTGATCTGTGTGTTATGAGCAGTGTGTGAGAGGTGCACATTCTGTGGAGTGACATTATCACATACAGTCTGAGATAAATCTCTCTCCTATCTATATACTGAGAGGCATCTATCTGATCTGTGTGTTATGAGCAGCGTGCGTGAGGGGTGGACAATCTGTGGGGTGACATTATCACATACATTCTGAGATAAATCTCTCTCCTATCTGCCTATACACTGAGAGGAATCTATCTGATCTGTGTGTTATGAACAGCGTGTGAGAGGTGGACATTCTGTGGGGTGACATTTTTATATACAGTCTGAGATAAATCTCTGTCCTATCTGCCTATACACTGGGAGGAATCTATCTGATCTGTGTGTTATGAGCAGTGTGTGAGAAGTGGCACATTCTGTGGAGTGACATTATCACATACAGTCTGAGATAAATCTCTCCCCTATCTGTCTGTACACTGAGAGGAATCTATCTGATCTGTGTGTTATGAGCAGCGTGTGAGAGGTGAACATTCTGTGGGGTGACATTATTACATACAGTCTGAGATAAATCTCTCTCCTATCAGCCTATACACTGAGAGGAATCTATCTGATCTGTATGTTTTGAGCAGCATGTGTGAGGTGGACTTTCTGTGGGGTGACATTTATACATACAGTCTGAGATAAATCTCTTTCCTATCTGCCTATACACTGAGAGGAATCTATCTGATCTGTGTGTTATGAGCAGTGTGTGAGAGGTGGACATTCTGTGGGGTGACATTTATACATACAGTCTGAGATAAATCTCTTTCCTATCTGCCTATACACTGAGAGGAATCTATCTGATCTGTGTGTTATGAGCAGTGTGTGAGAGGTGGACATTCTGTGGGGTGACATTTATACATACAGTCTGAGATAAATCTCTTTCCTATCTGCCTATACACTGAGAGGAATCTATCTGATCTGTGTGTTATGGGCAGTGTGTGAGAGGTGGACATTCTGTGGGGTGACATTTTTATATACAGTCTGAGATAAATCTCTGTCCTATCTGCCTATACACTGAGAGGAATCTATCTGATCTGTGTGTTATGAGCAGCGTGGGTGAGGTGGACATTCTGTGGGGTGACACATTATCACATACAGTCTGAGATAAATCTCTGTCCTATATAATATATATATATATATATATATATATATATGTTATATATAATGCCGTCTGGTTGGGTGGTGAAAACCGCTGCATGCAAAAAACACGGACACAAATGTGTGCAGAAGGACCTTCATGAACAAGGAGCAGGACCGGGGCCAAAGTGTAAGAGCTGGGGGTCCAGCCTACAGTCTGAATCAATTTGTGGGGTCTGGGGTCTCTATTAGCTTGGGGTGGTCTGGTCGAGGACCTGCATTAGTTTAGGCGATATGATCTGGGGTTTCTATTAGCTTAGGATGTCTGGTCTGGGGTCTGCATTTATGGGGGTTTGGTCCAGGATCTGTATTAGTTTAGGGGGTCTGGTCTGGGGTCTGTATTTACGGGGTCTGGTCCAGGATCTGTGTTAGTTTAGGGGGTCTGGTCTAAGATCTGTATTAGTTAAGGGGGTCTGGTCTAGGATCTGTATTTATGGGGGTTTGGTCTGGGACCTTGTCACAGAAGGGGAAATATGAAAACAAACAATCACTAAAAACGGCCATATACTTACTGACTCAGGAGGGCAAATATGTGCACCACCTCAACATGCAGGCGGCCATACTGCCAAATGAGGGAGCCAGTTACACCTGTGCTGGACACCAATGAGACGGCCACTCTCACAGCCTCCTAATATAGAGGGGGGTGGCTGCTTGGTGTATACTCCCACACAGAGTAGATACAGAGTGCCAGACCTTCTGATACATGTGGTGCACCATGCAGACCAGCGACCTATTAATGACGCCATAATAGTTTGGTGGGCTGCCCTGCACCTCAATAGGTGAACCACATTGGTACTGCCACCCTGGGCCACCGGCGTTTAACAGCCGCACTGCATGTGAATAATACATGATAAATGGGAGGTATAAATGCTGAGGTGGTCACATGTCTGCCCTCCTGAGTCAGTAAGTATATGGCCGTTTTCGGTACTCTGGCCTGGGGACTGTATTAGTTTAGGCAGTCTACTATGTGGTCTGCATTTAGAAGATCTGGGCCTATATTGAAGTGCCTGGTGTCTGTCTTTCTTTAGGTGGTCTGGTTTGGGTACTGGAATAGTTTAAGGAGTTTGGGGTCTGTATCTGTTTACGAGGTTTGGTCTGTCTGTATTTTTTCAAGGATGTTGTTTGGGCTCTGATTTTAGGGGTCTGGTTTGGGGTTTGAATTAATTTGTGTTGCTATAGAAGCTGGGGATAGGCTTTAGATATGAGGGGCCAAGGATGTCTCAGCAACAACCTATACAGTTAGTAGAAGTCGACATAGTGGTCTGGGACAAATGGAAAACAAAAGTGAATGTCTACAATCAGAAAAGGCGTCACCCGTGAGTCACTGAATTTATAAAGGATCATCACCTCTCCTGATATATCTATTTTAGTAAATACTTGTATTCTACATAGAGTCTCTGTGCAACCCAGGTCTAACTGAGCTACAGGATCTGATGTACTCCATGATGACTGGAGACTGTCAGTATGTAGGGACACAGCCTAAGAAGAATGATAGTACAGAAAGGTCCTGTTGACTATCAGGGCAGTGATAATGATGGGAAGGGGGCACGTATGAGGAACAGCCCGCAGCCTATTATCCCCTAATCGGCTGCAGGGTGCATCACCCTATATTCACGCCACCTCCTCCCCCCGAGACAATCCTATAAGATGCTGTAAGTCTTCGGATCTCATCCTGCCTGGAGGTGGCGCCGCCATGACTGTTGCCACTGAAGATCTTTTTATAGAAGGTGATAATTCAGTAACTGCGAAAATACAGAATGTAACTGTGAGCGGCGTGAAGACACATCGGCTGAGCCGCGCGAAAATATTATACCTACAGTAAAAGAACCCGTAGGATCGGTGCCAATGTTTACCCTGCACATCACATGGCAGGCTGCCGCTCTTTAACCCCTTAGTGACACAAACCATTTTGGACCTACGGATGTGACGATTTTTGGTGGGATTTTTATCTCCACTTTTCAAAAGCCATACGTTTTTTAATCTCCTGTCGGAATGGCCTCATGAGGGCTTGTTTTTTTTGCGTGGCGAGCTGCAGTTTTTTATTGGTACCATTTCCGGGGTACATAAAATGTATTTGTATGACTTTTATTTTTTTTTGAGGGCAGGGAGAAAAAACATCAATTCCGCCATTTTTTTTTGTTTTTGTTTACAGCATTAATCATGTAGCATAAATGACGCAATATTTTTTTTCTGAGGATTGGTACGGTTACGACGAAAGCAACATTGTATATATATTTTTTCAAGTTTATTCTACTTTTGCGCAATACAAACCCTGTTTTTTTGGAAAATAGATATAGATTTTTTGCATCACCGCATTTAAAGTCCCATAACATTTTTATTTTTCCCTGGATGGAGCGCTCTGAGGGATTGTTTTTTTGTAGGATGAACTGCGGTTTTAATGGATAACATTTTGGGGTACATATAGCTTTTTAAATCACTTTTATTGCGCATTTTGAAGGCAAAATGAACAAGAAAAGTGTTTTGGCTCCTTTTTTTGCTTATTTATAGAGTTTGCTTTGTGGGCTAAAAAGTGTGTTCAATCTATCGCACAGGTCGTTACAGATGCGACAATACCAAACACGGGGTTTTTCTTTTTTCATAAACAAGAGGGGAAAGTGTACAAAGAAGGTTTTTGTGTATTTTTTTTACTATTGTTAATTATTATTTTTAATAAATTTGTATGTCCTTGTAGGGGACTTGAACCTGCGATGCTATGATCACTGTGAAAATACACTGCAGTACTTCCATATTGCAATGCATTATTGCTTATCATAGCGATCACAGGCCATGGCAGACCAGGACACAATCACATAGACATCACAGAGAACGCCCTGCCTCTGTGAATCGTTTGCCGTAATCAACGTTAATTATTAAGGTCCGGTCCGGTGTCACCAGTGGAGCAAAATGTGATTGTTCCCACAAGAGAAACCAAGTAATCTTGTAGATATGATAGCTTTTACTGGCCAACAAACATACATGATATCAGTGCGAGCTTCCGAACCAACGCAGGGCTCTGCTTCAGGCCTAAATGAAATGGACCCGAAGAGGCAGCATATATATATATATATATATACACACACACACACACATACTTATGACAAGGCACAGACAGGGATGTGATGAATTTACACTTTAAAGAATATTACAACAGAAATACAAACATCTTGGAATAGTCACTGATAAGGGAGTGACAGTTTTATATTCCCTGAATTAGTGCTGGGGGGGGGGAGGGTGTCACCAGGCCAGCAGTGATTATGGCATGTAAGGGGTTAATGGTGGCGAGATCGTTTTTAACAGGATCCCCACTGTTGCAGCAGTAGGCTGGCTGTGGATGGCATGGTCTGAGACCTCTGTGCCATTCAGAGGACATAACTGTATGCCCATTCATGGGAACCCCTTCTCATCCAGGCGTACATATATGTCCTAGGGCTGGAAAGGGTTAACCCATTAAATCATAGCAGCATGTCCATTTATTCTATTGTTCTGTGTGTGTCATCGTCAGTGTCAGTCTTCACTGTATGTTCACATTCTATTCCGGAAAGGAAAAGTCAGGATGAACAGCGCCATGAGTACCTGCCATATGAGAAAATCTTAATGAATACATCATTAATTGCTGCAGCCTATGGGACCAAGATGTTGGTTGTGAAAACAATATAATGGATATTGGTTCAACATATGACAAACTGCCCCTAAGCTGAATAGTGATTGTGATGTACTAAAGTCCAGATTAGCACATGTGGAGCCTCCTGTGACTCCAAACCCTGCAGCAGATCTCCTTGTATTAATAGACTCCTGCAAGCTTCCCTTTGTTCCCTATAGCTGCTGCTCTACCAGATCCTCTCCAGAGAAAAGAGCAAACATCTATTATTGACACGGAGCTGCGAACTATTTATACTGCTAACTGTCAATCCTAATGAAATGTTTAATTTAGGGGGATGAACAAAGAATATGTATAAAGCCAACCCAGTACAATACCAGATCCAGTGTGTATCATCTATTCTATAGGAGAAACTTAGTGGTTTGTTTTCCCAAAAGGCTCATATAGGTCTCTGTGTTCTATTAATCATGGTAGTGTTCTGGAAACTACCTGTGTTAGGGTCAAAATATCAACAGAGAAAAGAAATAAAACGATACTACTGCCCCTACGTAAAATAACATACCTACTATAATAATGCCCTCTATATACAAGAATATAACTACTATAATACTGCCTCCTATGTACAAGAATATACCTACTATAATACTGCTCCCTATGTACAAGAATATAACTACTATAATACTGCCCCTATGTACAAGAATATAACTACTATAATACTGCCTACTATGTACAAGAATATAACTACTATAATACTGCCTCCTATGTACAAGAATATAACTACTATAATACTGCCCCCTATGTACAAGAATATAACTACTATAATACTACCCCCTATGTACAAGAATATAACTACTATAATACTGCCCCCTATGTACAAGAATATAACTACTATAATACTGCCCCCTATGTACAAGAATATAACTACTATAATACTGCCCCCTATGTACAAGAATATAACTACTATAATACTGCCCCTATGTACAAGAATATAACTACTATAATACTGCCCCCTATGTACAAGAATATAACTACTATAATACTGCCCCTATGTACAAGAATATAACTACTATAATACTGCCTCCTATGTACAAGAATATAACTACTATAATACTGCCCACTATGTACAAGAATATAACTACTATAATACTGCCCCCTATGTACAAGAATATAACTACTATAATACTGCCCTCTATGTGCAAGAATATAACTACTATAACACTGTCCCCCTATGTACAAGAATATAACTACTATAATACTGCCCCCTATGTACAAGAATATAACTACTATAATACTGCTCCCTATGGACAAGAATATAACTACTATAATACTGCCCCCTATGTACTAGAATATAACTACTATAATACTGCCCCCTATGTACAAGAATATAACTACTATAATACTGCCCCCCTATGTACAAGAATATAACTACTATAATACTGCCCCCTATGTACAAGAATATAACTACTATAATACTGCTCCCTATGTACAAGAATATAACTACTATAATACTGCCCCCTATGTACAGGAATATAACTACTATAATACTGCCCCCCTATGTACAAGAATATAACTACTACAATACTGCTCCCTATGTACAAGAATATAACTACTATAATACTGCCCCCTATGTACAAGAATATAACTACTATAATACTGCCTCTTATGTACAAGAATATAACTACTATAATACTGCCCTCTATGTACAAGAATATAACTACTATAATACTGCCTCCTATGTACAAGAATATAACTACTATAATACTGCCCCCTATGTACAAGAATATAACTACTATAATACTGCCCCCTATGTACAAGAATATAACTACTATAATACTGCTCCTATGTACAAGAATATAACTACTATAATACTGCCCCCTATGTACAAGAATATAACTACTATAATACTGCCCCCTATGTACAAGAATATAACTACTATAATACTACGCCCTATGTACAAGAATATAACTACTATAATACTGCTCCTATGTACAAGAATATAACTACTATAATACTGCCTCCTATGTACAAGAATATAACTACTATAATACTGCTCCCTATGTACAAGAATATAACTACTATAATACTGCTCCCTATGTACTAGAATATAACTACTATAATACTGCCCTCTATGTGCAAGAATATAACTACTATAATACTGTCCCCCTATGTACAAGAATATAACTACTATAATACTGCCCCTATGTACAATAATATAACTACTATAATACTGCCCCCTATGTACAAGAATATAACTACTATAATACTGCCCCCTATGTACTAGAATATAACTACTATAATACTGCCCCCCTATGTACAAGAATATAACTACTACAATACTGCTCCCTATGTACAAGAATATAACTACTATAATACTTCCCCCTATGTACAAGAATATAACTACTATAATACTGCCCCCTATGTACAAGAATATAACTACTATAATACTGCCCACTATGTACAAGAATATAACTACTAGAATACTACCCCTTTGTACAAGAATATAACTACTATAATACTGCCTCTTATGTACAAGAATATAACTACTATAATACTGCCCCCTATGTACAAGAATATAACTACTATAATACTGCCCCCTATGTACAAGAATATAACTACTATAATACTGCCCACTATGTACAAGAATATAACTACTAGAATACTACCCCTTTGTACAAGAATATAACTACTATAATACTGCCTCTTATGTACAAGAATATAACTACTATAATACTGCCCCCTATGTACAAGAATATAACTACTAGAATACTGCCCACTATGTACAAGAATATAACTACTAGAATACTACCCCTATGTACAAGAATATAACTACTAGAATACTGCCTCTTATGTACAAGAATATAACTACTATAATACTGCCCCCATGTACAAGAATATAACTACTATAATACTGCCCCCTATGTACAAGAATATAACTACTATAATACTGCCCCCTATGTACAAGAATATAACTACTATAATACTGCCCCCTATGTACAAGAATATAACTACTATAATACTGCCCCCTATGTACAAGAATATAACTACTATAATACTGCCTCCTATGTACAAGAATATAACTACTATAATACTGCCCCCTATGTACAAGAATGTAACTACTATAATACTGCCCCTATGTACAAGAATGTAACTACTATAATACGGCCCCCTATGTACAAGAATATAACTACTATAATACTGCTCCCTATGTACAAGAATATAACTACTATAATACTGCCCCCTATGTACAAGAATATAACTACTATAATACTGCCTCCTATGTACAAGAATATAACTAGTATAATACTGCCCCCTATGTACAAGAATGTAACTACTATAATACTGCCCCCTATGTACAAGAATATAAGTACTATAATACTGCCCCCTATGTACATGAATATAACTACTATAATACTGCCTCCTATGTACAGGAATATAACTACTATAATACTGCTCCCTATGTACAAGAATATAACTACTATAATACTGCCCACTATGTACAAGAATATAACTACTATAATACTGCCCCCTATGTACAAGAATATAACTACTATAATACTGCCTCCTATGTACAAGAATATAACTACTATAATACTGCCTCCTATGTACAAGAATATAACTACTATAATACTGCCTCCTATGTACAAGAATATAACTACTATAATACGGCCCCCTATGTACAAGAATATAACTACTATAATACTGCCCCTATGTACAAGAATATAACTACTATAATACTGCTCCTATGTACAAGAATATAACTACTATAATACTGCCCCCTATGTACAAGAATATAACTACTATAATACTGCCTCCTATGTACAAGAATATAACTACTATAATACTGCCCCCTATGTACAAGAATGTAACTACTATAATACGGCCCCCTATGTACAAGAATATAACTACTATAATACTGCTCCCTATGTACAAGAATATAACTACTATAATACTGCCCCCTATGTACAAGAATATAACTACTATAATACTGCCCCTATGTACAATAATATAACTACTATAATACTGCCCCCTATGTACAAGAATATAACTACTATAATACTGCCCCCTATGTACTAGAATATAACTACTATAATACTGCCCCCCTATGTACAAGAATATAACTACTACAATACTGCTCCCTATGTACAAGAATATAACTACTATAATACTTCCCCCTATGTACAAGAATATAACTACTATAATACTGCCCCCTATGTACAAGAATATAACTACTATAATACTGCCCACTATGTACAAGAATATAACTACTAGAATACTACCCCTTTGTACAAGAATATAACTACTATAATACTGCCTCTTATGTACAAGAATATAACTACTATAATACTGCCCCCTATGTACAAGAATATAACTACTATAATACTGCCCCCTATGTACAAGAATATAACTACTATAATACTGCCCACTATGTACAAGAATATAACTACTAGAATACTACCCCTTTGTACAAGAATATAACTACTATAATACTGCCTCTTATGTACAAGAATATAACTACTATAATACTGCCCCCTATGTACAAGAATATAACTACTAGAATACTGCCCACTATGTACAAGAATATAACTACTAGAATACTACCCCTATGTACAAGAATATAACTACTAGAATACTGCCTCTTATGTACAAGAATATAACTACTATAATACTGCCCCCATGTACAAGAATATAACTACTATAATACTGCCCCCTATGTACAAGAATATAACTACTATAATACTGCCCCCTATGTACAAGAATATAACTACTATAATACTGCCCCCTATGTACAAGAATATAACTACTATAATACTGCCCCCTATGTACAAGAATATAACTACTATAATACTGCCTCCTATGTACAAGAATATAACTACTATAATACTGCCCCCTATGTACAAGAATGTAACTACTATAATACTGCCCCCTATGTACAAGAATGTAACTACTATAATACGGCCCCCTATGTACAAGAATATAACTACTATAATACTGCTCCCTATGTACAAGAATATAACTACTATAATACTGCCCCCTATGTACAAGAATATAACTACTATAATACTGCCTCCTATGTACAAGAATATAACTACTATAATACTGCCCCCTATGTACAAGAATGTAACTACTATAATACTGCCCCCTATGTACAAGAATATAAGTACTATAATACTGCCCCCTATGTACATGAATATAACTACTATAATACTGCCTCCTATGTACAGGAATATAACTACTATAATACTGCTCCCTATGTACAAGAATATAACTACTATAATACTGCCCCCTATGTACAAGAATATAACTACTATAATACTGCCCCCTATGTACAAGAATATAACTACTATAATACTGCCTCCTATGTACAAGAATATAACTACTATAATACTGCCTCCTATGTACAAGAATATAACTACTATAATACTGCCTCCTATGTACAAGAATATAACTACTATAATACGGCCCCCTATGTACAAGAATATAACTACTATAATACTGCCCCTATGTACAAGAATATAACTACTATAATACTGCTCCTATGTACAAGAATATAACTACTATAATACTGCCCCCTATGTACAAGAATATAACTACTATAATACTGCCTCCTATGTACAAGAATATAACTACTATAATACTGCCCCCTATGTACAAGAATGTAACTACTATAATACGGCCCCCTATGTACAAGAATATAACTACTATAATACTGCTCCCTATGTACAAGAATATAACTACTATAATACTGCCCCCTATGTACAAGAATATAACTACTATAATACTGCCTCCTATGTACAAGAATATAACTACTATAATACTGCCCCTATGTACAAGAATATAACTACTATAATACTGCCCCCTATGTACAAGAATATAACTACTATAATACTGCCCCCTATGTACAAGAATATAACTACGATAATACTGCCCCCTATGTACAATAATATAACTACTATAATACTGCCCCCTATGTACAAGAATATAACTACTATAATACTGCCCCCTATGTACAAGAATATAACTACTATAACACTGCCTCCTATGTACAAGAATATAACTACTATAATACTACCTCCTATGTACAAGAATATAACTACTATAATACTGCTCCCTATGTACAAGAATATAACTACTATAATACTGCCCCCTATGTACAAGAATATAACTACTATAATACTGCCCCCTATGTACAAGAATATAACTACTATAATACTGCCCCCTATGTACAAGAATATAACTACTATAATACTGCCCCCTATGTACAAGAATATAACTACTATAATACTGCTCCTATGTACAAGAATATAACTACTATAATACTGCCCCCTATGTACAAGAATATAACTACTATAATACTGCCCCCTATGTACAAGAATATAACTACTATAATACTGCCCACTATGTACAAGAATATAACTACTATAATACTGCCCCCTATGTACAAGAATATAACTACTATAATACTGCCCCCTATGTACAAGAATATAACTACTATAATACTGCCCCCTATGTACAAGAATATAACTACTATAATACTGCCCCCTATGTACAAGAATATAACTACTATAATACTGCCTCCTATGTACAAGAATGTAACTACTATAATACGGCCCCCTATGTACAAGAATATAACTACTATAATACTGCTCCCTATGTACAAGAATATAACTACTATAATACTGCCCCCTATGTACAAGAATATAACTACTATAATACTGCCTCCTATGTACAAGAATATAACTACTATAATACTGCCCCCTATGTACAAGAATATAACTACTATAATACTGCCCCCTATGTACAAGAATATAAGTACTATAATACTGCCCCCTATGTACATGAATATAACTACTATAATACTGCCTCCTATGTACAGGAATATAACTACTATAATACTGCCTCCTATGTACAAGAATATAACTACTATAATACTGCCCTCTATGTACAAGAATATAACTACTATAATACTGCTCCCTATGTACAAGAATATAACTACTATAATACTGCCCCCTATGTACAAGAATATAACTACTATAATACTGCCTCCTATGTACAAGAATATAACTACTATAATACTGCCCCCTATGTACAAGAATATAACTACTATAATACTGCCCCCTATGTACAAGAATATAACTACTATAATACTGCCCACTATGTACAAGAATATAACTACTATAATACTGCCCCCTATGTACAAGAATATAACTACTATAATACTGCCCCCTATGTACAAGAATATAACTACTATAATACTGCCCCCTATGTACAAGAATATAACTACTATAATACTGCCCCCTATGTACAAGAATATAACTACTATAATACTGCCTCCTATGTACAAGAATATAACTACTATAATACTGCCTCCTATGTACAAGAATATAACTACTATAATACTGCCTCCTATGTACAAGAATATAACTACTATAATACGGCCCCCTATGTACAAGAATATAACTACTATAATACTGCCCCCTATGTACAAGAATATAACTACTATAATACTGCCCCCTATGTACAAGAATATAACTACTATAATACGGCCCCCTATGTACAAGAATATAACTACTATAATGCTGCTCCCTATGTACAAGAATATAACTACTATAATACTGCCCCCTATGTACAAGAATATAACTACTATAATACTGCCTCCTATGTACAAGAATATAACTACTATAATACTGCCCCCTATGTACAAGAATGTAACTACTATAATACTGCCCCCTATGTACAAGAATATAAGTACTATAATACTGCCCCCTATGTACATGAATATAACTACTATAATACTGCCTCCTATGTACAGGAATATAACTACTATAATACTGCCTCCTATGTACAAGAATATAACTACTATAATACTGCCCTCTATGTACAAGAATATAACTAATATAATACTGCCTCCTATGTACAAGAATATAACTACTATAATACTGCCCCCTATGTACAAGAATATAACTACTATAATACTGCCCCCTATGTACAAGAATATAACTACTATAATACTGCCCCCTATGTACAATAATATAACTACTATAATACTGCCCCCTATGTACAAGAATATAACTACTATAATACTGCCCCCTATGTACAAGAATATAACTACTATAATACTGCCTCCTATGTACAAGAATATAACTACTATAATACTACCTCCTATGTACAAGAATATAACTACTATAATACTGCCCCCTATGTACAAGAATATAACTACTATAATACTGCCCACTATGTACAAGAATATAACTACTATAATACTGCCCCCTATGTACAAGAATATAACTACTATAATACTGCCCCCTATGTACAAGAATATAACTACTATAATACTGCCCACTATGTACAAGAATATAACTAGGATAATACTGCCTCTTATGTACAAGAATATAACTACTATAATACTGCTCCCTATGTACAAGAATATAACTACTATAATACTGCTCCCTATGTACTAGAATATAACTACTATAATACTGCCCTCTATGTGCAAGAATATAACTACTATAATACTGTCCCCCTATGTACAAGAATATAACTACTATAATACTGCCCCCTATGTACAAGAATATAACTACTATAATACTGCTCCCTATGTACAAGAATATAACTACTATAATAATGCCCCCTATGTACTAGAATATAACTACTATAATACTGCCCCCTATGTACAAGAATATAACTACTATAATACTGCCCCCCTATGTACAAGAATATAACTACTATAATACTGCCCCCTATGTACAAGAATATAACTACTATAATACTGCTCCCTATGTACAAGAATATAACTACTATAATACTGCCCCCTATGTACAAGAATATAACTACTATAATACTGCCCCCCTATGTACAAGAATATAACTACTACAATACTGCTCCCTATGTACAAGAATATAACTACTATAATACTGCCCCTTATGTACAAGAATATAACTACTATAATACTGCCTCTTATGTACAAGAATATAACTACTATAACACTGCCCCCTATGTACAAGAATATAACTACTATAATACTGCCCCCTATGTACAAGAATATAACTACTATAATACTGCCCACTATGTACAAGAATATAACTACTAGAATACTACCCCTTTGTAGAAGAATATAACTACTATAATACTGCCCCCTATGTACAAGAATATAACTACTATAATACTGCCCACTATGTACAAGAATATAACTACTAGAATACTACCCCTTTGTAGAAGAATATAACTACTATAATACTGCCTCTTATGTACAAGAATATAACTACTATAATACTGCCCCCTATGTACAAGAATATAACTACTAGAATACTGTCCCCTATGTACAAGAATATAACTACTATAATACTGCCCACTATGTACAAGAATATAACTACTAGAATACTACCCCTATGTACAAGAATATAACTACTATAATACTGCCTCTTATGTACAAGAATATAACTACTATAATACTGCCCCCTATGTACAAGAATATAACTACTATAATACTGCCCCTATGTACAAGAATATAACTACTAGAATACTACCCCTATGTACAAGAATATAACTACTATAATACTGCTCCTATGTACAAGAATATAACTACTAGAATACTGTCCCCTATGTACAAGAATATAACTACTATAATACTGCTCCCCTATGTACAAGAATATAACTACTATAATACTGCCCCTATGTACAAGAATATA
The DNA here is from genome assembly GCF_035609145.1 of Eleutherodactylus coqui. NCBI lineage: Eukaryota > Metazoa > Chordata > Amphibia > Anura > Eleutherodactylidae > Eleutherodactylus > Eleutherodactylus coqui. The sequence goes on from NC_089838.1 coordinate 2,408,570, forward strand.
ACTACTATAATACTGCCCCCTATGTACAAGAATATAACTAGTATAATACTGTCCCCTATGTACAAGAATATAACTACTATAATACTGCCCCCTATGTACATGAATATAACTACTATAATACTGCCCCCATGTACAAGAATATAACTACTATAATACTGCCCCCTATGTACAAGAATATAACTACTATAATACTGCTCCCTATGTACAAGAATATAACTACTATAATACTGTCCCCTATGTACAAGAATATAACTACTATAATACTGCCCCCTATGTACAAGAATATAACTACCATAATACTGCCCCCTATGTACAAGAATATGACTACTATAATACTGCTCCCTATGTACAAGAATATAACAACTACAATACTGCTCCCTATGTACAAGAATATAACTACTATAATACTGCTCCCTATGTACAAGAATATAACTACTATAATACTGCCCCCATGTACAAGAATATAACTACTATAATACTGCCCCCAATGTACAAGAATATAACTACTATAATACTGCCCCCTATGTACAAGAATATAACTACTATAATACTGCCCCCTATGTACAAGAATATAACTACTATAATACTGCCCCCTATGTACAAGAATATAACTACTATAATACTGCCCCCTATGTACAAGAATATAAATACTATAATACTGCACCATGTACAAGAATATAACTACTATAATACTGCCCCCTATGTACAAGAATATAACTACTATAATACTGCCCCCTATGTACAAGAATATAACTACTATAATACTGCCCCCATGTACAAGAATATAACTACTATAATACTGCCCCCTATGTACAAGAATATAACTACTATAATACTGCTCGCTATGTACTAGAATATAACTACTATAATACTGCCCTCTATGTACAAGAATATAACTACTATAATACTGCCCCCTATGTACAAGAATATAACTACTATAATACTGCCCCCTATGTACAAGAATATAACTACTATAATACTGCCCCCTATGTACGAGAATATAACTACTATAATACTGCCCCCTATGTACAAGAATATAACTACTATAATACTGCCCCCTATGTACAAGAATATAACTACTATAATACTGCCCCCATGTACAAGAATATAACTACTATAATACTGCCCCCTATGTACAAGAATATAACTACTATAATACTGCCCCCTATGTACAAGAATATAACTACTATAATACTGCCCCCATGTACAAGAATATAACTACTATAATACTGCCCCCTATGTACAAGAATATAACTACTATAATACTGCTCGCTATGTACTAGAATATAACTACTATAATACTGCTCCTATGTACAAGAATATAACTACTATAATACTGCTCCTATGTACAAGAATATAACTACTATAATACTGCCTCCTATGTACAAGAATATAACTACTATAATACTGCTCCCTATGTACAAGAATATAACTACTATAATACTGCTCCTATGTACAAGAATATAACTACTATAATACTGCCTCCTATGTACAAGAATATAACTACTATAATACTGCTCCCTATGTACAAGAATATAACTACTATAATACTGCTCCCCATGTACTAGAATATAACTACTATAATACTGCCCTCTATGTGCAAGAATATAACTACTATAATACTGTTCCCCTATGTACAAGAATATAACTACTATAATACTGCCCCCTATGTACAAGAATATAACTACTATAATACTGCTCCCTATGTACAAGAATATAACTACTATAATACTGCCCCCTATGTACTAGAATATAACTACTATAATACTGCCCCCTATGTACAAGAATATAACTACTATAATACTGCCCCCCTATGTACAAGAATATAACTACTATAATACTGCCCCCTATGTACAAGAATATAACTACTATAATACTGCTCCCTATGTACAAGAATATAACTACTATAATACTGCCCCCTATGTACAAGAATATAACTACTATAATACTGCCCCCCTATGTACAAGAATATAACTACTACAATACTGCTCCCTATGCACAAGAATATAACTACTATAATACTGCCCCCTATGTACAAGAATATAACTACTATAATACTGCCTCTTATGTACAAGAATATAACTACTATAATACTGCCCCCTATGTACAAGAATATAACTACTATAATACTGCCCCCTATGTACAAGAATATAACTACAATAATACTGCCCACTATGTACAAGAATATAACTACTAGAATACTACCCCTTTGTACAAGAATATAACTACTATAATACTGCCTCTTATGTACAAGAATATAACTACTATAATACTGCCCCCTATGTACAAGAATATAACTACTAGAATACTGCCCCCTATGTACAAGAATATAACTACTATAATACTGCCCACTATGTACAAGAATATAACTACTAGAATACTACCCCTATGTACAAGAATATAACTACTATAATACTGCCTCTTATGTACAAGAATATAACTACTATAATACTGCCCCCTATGTACAAGAATATAACTACTATAATACTGCCCCTATGTACAAGAATATAACTACTAGAATACTACCCCTATGTACAAGAATATAACTACTATAATACTGCTCCTATGTACAAGAATATAACTACTAGAATACTGTCCCCTATGTACAAGAATATAACTACTATAATACTGCTCCCCTATGTACAAGAATATAACTACTATAATACTGTCCCCTATGTACAAGAATATAACTACTATAATACTGCTCCTATGTACAAGAATGTAACTACTATAATACTGCCCCCTATGTACAAGAATATAACTAGTATAATACTGGCCCCTATGTACAAGAATATAACTACTATAATACTGCCCCCTATGTACATGAATATAACTACTATAATACTGCCCCCATGTACAAGAATATAACTACTATAATACTGCTCCCTATGTACAAGAATATAACTACTATAATACTGTCCCCTATGTACAAGAATATAACTACTATAATACTGCCCCCTATGTACAAGAATATAACTACCATAATACTGCCCCCTATGTACAAGAATATGACTACTATAATACTGCTCCTATGTACAAGAATATAACAACTACAATATTGCTCCCTATGTACAAGAATATAACTACTATAATACTGCCCCCTATGTACAAGAATATAACTACTATAATACTGCCCCCTATGTACAAGAATATAACTACTATAATACTGCCCCCATGTACAAGAATATAACTACTATAATACTGCCCCCTATGTACAAGAATATAACTACTATAATACTGCCCCCTATGTACAAGAATATAACTACTATAATACTGCCCCCATGTACAAGAATATAACTACTATAATACTGCCCCCTATGTACAAGAATATAACTACTATAATACTGCTCGCTATGTACTAGAATATAACTACTATAATACTGCCCTCTATGTACAAGAATATAACTACTATAATACTGCCCCCTATGTACAAGAATATAACTACTATAATACTGCCCCCTATGTACAAGAATATAACTACTATAATACTGCCCCCTATGTACAAGAATATAACTACTATAATACTGCCCCCTATGTACAAGAATATAACTACTATAATACTGCCCCCTATGTACAAGAATATAACTACTATAATACTGCCCCCATGTACAAGAATATAACTACTATAATACTGCCCCCTATGTACAAGAATATAACTACTATAATACTGCCCCCTATGTACAAGAATATAACTACTATAATACTGCCCCCATGTACAAGAATATAACTACTATAATACTGCCCCCTATGTACAAGAATATAACTACTATAATACTGCTCGCTATGTACTAGAATATAACTACTATAATACTGCTCCTATGTACAAGAATATAACAACTATAACACTGCCCCCTATGTACAAGAATATAACTACTATAATACTGCTCCTATGTACAAGAATATAACTACTATAATACTGCCTCCTATGTACAAGAATATAACTACTATAATACTGCCCCCTATGTACAAGAATATAACTACTATAATACTGTCCCCTATGTACAAGAATATAACTACTATAATACTGCCCCCTATGTACAAGAATATAACTACTATAATACTGCCCCCCATGTACAAGAATATAACTACTATAATACTGCCCCCGTGTACAAGAATATAACTACTATAATACTGCTCCTATGTACAAGAATATAACTACTATAATACTGCTCCTATGTACAAGAATATAACTACTATAATACTGCCTCCTATGTACAAGAATATAACTACTATAATACTGCTCCCTATGTACAAGAATATAACTACTATAATACTGCCCCCATGTACAAGAATATAACTACTATAATACTGCCTCCTATGTACAAGAATATAACTACTATAATACTGCTCCTATATACAAGAATATAACTACTATAATACTGCCCCCAATGTACAAGAATATAACTACTATAATACTGCCTCCTTTGTACAAGTATATAACTACTATAATACTGCCCCTATGTACAAGAATATAACTACTATAATACTGCCCCCTATGTACAAGAATATAACTACTATAATACTGCCCCCTATGTACAAGAATATAACTACTATAATACTGCCCCTATGTATAAGAATATAACTACTATAATACTGCCCCCTATGTACAAGAATATAACTACTATAATACTGCCCCCTATGTACAAGAATATAACTACTATAATACTGCCCCCCAATGTACAAGAATATAACTACTATAATACTGCCCCCTATGTGCAAGAATATAACTACTATAATACTGCCTCCTATGTACAAGAATATAACTACTATAATACTGCCCCTATGTATAAGAATATAACTACTATAATACTGCCCCCTATGTACAAGAATATAACTACTATAATACTGCCCCCTTTGTACAAGTATATAACTACTATAATACTGCCCCCTATGTACAAGAATATAACTACTATAATACTGCCCCCCATGTACAAGAATATAACTACTATAGTACTGCCCCCTATGTACAAGAATATAACTACTATAGTACTGCCATCTATGTACAATAATATAACTACTATAATATTGCCTCTATGTACAAGAATATAACTACTATAATACTGCCCCCTATGTACAAGAATATAATTACTATAATACTGCCCCCTATGTACAAGAATATAACTACTAGAATACTGCCCCTATGTACAAGAATATAACTACTATAATACTGCCCCCTATGTGCAAGTATATAACTACTATAATATTGCCCCTATGTACAAGAATATAACTACTATAATACTGCCCCCTATGTACAAGAATATAACTACTATAATACTGTCCCCTATGTACAAGAATATAACTACTATAATACTGCCCCCTATGTACAAGAATACAACTACTATAATACTGCCCCCTATGTACAAGAATATAACTACTATAATATTGCTCCCTATGTAGAAGAATATAACTACTATAACACTGCCTCCTATGTACAAGAATATAACTACTATAATACTGCCCCCTGTGTACAAGAATATAACTAATATAATACTGCTCCCTATGTACAAGAATATAACTACTATAATACTGCCCCCCTATGTACAAGAATATAACTACTATAATACTGCCTCCTATGTACAAGAATATAACTACTATAATACTACCCCTATGTACAAGAATATAACTACTATAATACTGCCCCCTATGTACAAGAATATAACTACTATAATACTGCCTCCTATGTACAAGAATATAACTACTATAATACTGCCTTCTATGTACAAGAATATAACTACTATAATACTGCCCCCTATGTACAAGAATATAACTACTATAATACTGCCCCCTATGTACAAGAATATAACTACTATAATACTGCCTTCTATGTACAAGAATATAACTACTATAATACTGCCACCTATGTACAAGAATATAACTACTATAATACTGCCCCCTATGTACAAGAATATAACTACTATAATACTGCCTCCTGTGTACAAGAATATAACTACTATAATACTGCCCCCTATGTACAAGAATATAACTACTATAATACTGCCCCCTATGTACAAGAATATAACTACTATAATACTGCCTTCTATGTACAAGAATATAACTACTATAATACTGCCACCTATGTACAAGAATATAACTACTATAATACTGCCCCCTATGTACAAGAATATAACTACTATAATACTGCCTCCTGTGTACAAGAATATAACTACTATAATACTGCCTCCTATGTACAAGAATATAACTACTATAATACTGCCTCCTATGTACAAGAATATAACTACTATAATACTGCCCCATATATATAAGTGGGTTCCTGCTGTTATCATATAGCTTCAGTAGACCTCGTGTTTATTGTGAAATGAAGATACAAAAGTGGTAAGTCCAAGCACTCAGACGGCAGACATCCAACTGTAAACATCTATGTATTACTTCTCTAAGTCCAATGTATTTATTTATGCAGCAGCTTCCTCTGTGTTTAAGCTCTTCGTCGCTCGCAGTTCTAATGTTCTGCCAACACGACTCTTCTTGGCAGTGAAATATGCATTTATTTTATGAACTGGAGCCAAGATGACACTGCTGATTCAGTCAAGATGAGGTCACACTAAAAATGATATAGCAGTATAATAGATCCTTCAGCTAGGGGTCTATTAAATGTTTTTGTTTGTCTGAATCTTGTTGACCTTTAGCGCTGCAGACTGACACTGTACAGCCAGTACAGCGAAACTAATGATTTTCAATGGTTCCATTCTCCTTTGCGATGTTTTCACTTAAGCCTCACAGCCTGGAGAAAAATCTGCGCTATCACCCATTATGTTCATTGGGGCCTGCAGCAGCAGAGCCAGCCCCATTGAAGACATCGTGCTCCCCTGACACAGCTGTGACAGCAATGGCAGGGGTGTCCTCCATCCCCGCAGGGACCGCAATGATGAAGGAATCCTCTGCCACAGCTGTGACAGCTGTGGCAGAAGTCTGCAATGCTATCCCATTACTTTCAATGGGGCCAGCTCCTCTGCGAATATAAGCCCTTCCCTGAAAATCAGCCCTAGCTGTAAAAAGAAAATAACAATTAACTAATTTAGAAGAGCCGTCCGGCCCCTCTCTCCGGCTACAGCAATAGTCCTCTGTCTTCTGGAGGCCGGGGGATGGAAAAATTCCGCCTCCAGAAAGTGCTGCTTCTGATTGGCTTAGCGCTGTGACCAATCAGATGCAGTGCCCAGCCATCATTGAATGAAAGTGCGCTGCTCGCTGTCCCCTGCTGCGGCTGTGACAGCAGCAGCAGGGGATTGCTTGGATGTGAAACCGCTGGATGCTGTCACGTCCAGGGGTTTCACCTTGTGGGCAATGGGGCCAGTGGCAGCAGTGGCGGCCCCACTGACAACGTACAGAGAAGATCGCAATCCTCTGGCACAGCTGTGACAGCTGTGGCAGAGAATTTCTTCACCTCCGTGGGGAGTACCCTCATCCCTGAACACTGTGACAGCACTGTTACACTGTTCAGTGACAAGGGGACTCCCAGTGTGGATGAAGGAATCCCCTGCCACAGCTGTGCCACACGAGTATTCAATGGGGCTTCTGCAGCCCCATTGAAAGCAATGGGCTGCTGACACCCCTGCAGTGATTTTCATGGAAGGGCTTTAAAAATAAGCCCGTCCCTGAAAAACCATCCCTAGAATGTGTTTAAAAAAATGAAAAAAAAAAAAATTTGAATCCCCACCTGCTGAAAGGGCTGCCTCTGATTGACTGAGCGCTGTGACCAATCAGAGGCAGTGCTCAGCCATTGAATGACAGCTGAGCACTGCCTGTGATTAGTCCCCACACTCAGCCAATCAGAGGCAGCACTCAGCCATTCATTGAATTCCGCTATAGTTTTTGGGGGGGTTTGTTTTTGTACGGCATTCAACATTCTATAAAAATAAGCTGATACCTTTCTAATCTGATCAGCACAATTATTGTAATACCAGTTTATAGAGATGTCTTTATTTTTTACAACTTCAGCAGAATAAAAACACATTTTTAAAGAAAAACAACTGATTCTGCATCGCTGAACTCTAAGACCCGGAACATTGTTATTATTCTGTGAGCTCTTGTTTCTTGCAGAAGGAGTTTTTATTGGTACCTTTTTGGGCTATATGTGACTTTTGGATTGCTTTTTATTGCGTTCTTTTGGGAGGTGAGCAAAAGAAAAATAACAACGCCGGCGTTACTTTTTAAAAGGATAAATAAGAAAATATTTTCATTGTCTGGGTTTTTAAGAACGCGGTAATATTGATTATCTTACTTTTCTAAAACTTTTTTCGGTATTTTGTCCATTTATGAAGCGTCTTTGTGGGGGGGGGGGTGGGAAGTATGAAGATGTAATTGTTCAGTCACTAGGATAATACACTGCATTACTTATTCAGTGCATTGTTCTAAGCCTATGACATTGACCTATTAGAATCTGCAGGAGGCGGGGTTATATGGCCGATATGGAGGTCTTTGTCAAGCCTCTGGCTGCCATGGCAACCCATTGGTACCTCGCAATCACATGGTAGGGTGCTAATGGGTGACAGGCTTTCCCTTGTCATCTGTTTATATGCTGCAGTTGCTAATGATTGTGGCATGTAAGGGATTATACTATTAGGATCGGAGGTTTCTCCACTACTGGTGGTTAGAGCAGCAGCCTGGCTGTCAGTAGTCAGCCAAGCCACCACCTTAAAAATATATATTTGTAGGTTTAAAGCCCATTAGTGAGGTCAGTAAAAAGGTATACTGTGGTCACTAAGTGGTTAAAGGTGGGAAAACGAAGTGGTTAAAGGTTGGAAAACCACTTTAAAGCCTTTTTTATAGGCCCATAATCTGCCCAGGAGATTCACCTGAAGGTTCTTTAGTTTGATCATTGCGCCATGTAAAAGTAGATGAACAAGCAGACTCTAACCTGGCGCCGTATGGAGATGCCAGTATAATCTGTAGGTCACTATTACCAGCTGTATTGATGCTGGCTGGACACAAGACAACAGACATGGACCCCACCTATAGCAGTCACCTTTACTGGTACTAAAGGTGTCTCCCAGTACTGGGATTACTCCCTAAACTTACAGTAGGGTCTAATTATGGAACAACTGGACAGTCCAATGAACAATAATATGAAGAAACATATCAATACTAGTAAGTTACAAAAATGCAACTAGGGACTCAATAATAGATGACAGTCAGAGGGTGATAGTAAATTAGATGATGGCACAACCAGATGATGGTGAATGAAGGCAGATGATGGAGAAGATGGGTGATAGAAACACATATAACTGACCCTAACTCTAGCTTCCTTCCTTTAATCTATTCCTGGAACTAACCCTAACCCCAGACACCACTGTCCCTGAGAATCCAAAAAGATATCCCTAATGGATACCCTATCTGAAACACTGACTCTGACAACCAATGAGAGGGCACTAAAACCCAGAGGCAAGAAAACCACACAGAAAGAAGTAAGACAAGGATATATGTAAATATCAAAAAAAAGCAAACTACAAGGCTAAAGGTACCTTCACATGGTAAAACTATTGGGCGCATTAGTGCCCGACAGCCATACCAGTTACTATTGCTCATTTAACTTACACAGGTGATATATAGTTGTTTAAGTGAATGAAGGTCAAGCAGCCAGCAGTCCTTCTAGTCAACCCACCTTCATTTACAGTAAATAGAAGTCACTGAAAGACTGAGCGTGTCAGGACTCAAATCCGGGACCTCTTGCACTGCAGCCGGCAGCTCTCTCCGCTGAGCCATCCAGGCCTTTGGACAAATTCCCCTGCATACCCTAGCCTTCTTTTATGATCCTGTTTACCTAGTTCCTGCCTCCCTGGCCTAGCTCCGCCCTGCTCTTGATTAAGTTCTTTATATAAACCTGGCCCATCATGCATTGCGTGTTTATTTTGCTCCACACCATTGACTGATCAAGCTCTACTTTTGTCCGCCTGCCCCTCTGCTAGTACGACAAGACCTCCTGATACTGACTCCTGGCTTCCCATCTGACTAGGTTAGGCACCTCATCCATTGCACTGCAAACCGAAACTTCCCGTTGCTGACTCCTGGCTCTTCCCTGACTACTCTCCAGACCTGCGGCTGCTACACCTGAAGCTCCACCCTAGTGCTTAAACAGCTACAAAGTGGCTCCTGTTTGCACGGTTTGAAAGTCGCTTGGTTTTAGCAGAACTGAAAGTGACTTCAACAAGCGAGCAATTTTTCACTGAGTGCCCTGTTGGCAGCCCCATGAAGACAGGATGACTATTGCCCGGAATCACTGTTTCTAGCAACTATGCGGGTGATAATTACTCTGACTAAAGGTTCCTTAAGAAGTAAGGACTGGACTAGAAATATCCAAAAGAACATTACTCAGGAAAAAAATCTGGAACAAGATATTATAAGCCTAAAAGGAATTTTGGATATAAATGCATATAATTTATGTTATAACCAGCAACACACTGCAAAAGCCAAGAAATCAGGAACTCCCCTCCAAACCAGCCTAGGCTGCAACAATGTGGTCAGCGGGCCCACTTCAATCAGCTGTGAAACAGTTTGAATTCAAGTCCCCCATTAAAATGAATGGAGCAGTGATGAAGCATGTGCAATGCTGCTCCATTCATTACCAGCTTCAGAGGGGGACACAGAGACACCATTCTGGAACCAGAAGTTGGACCTCCACCGATCAGAAATCTATCCCTTATCCCTTTAAGGCACTTTCACTCAATGCATAAGTCTCTATCATGTAAAGCTGACACATTTTCAAAAACATGATGAAAACATTCTCGATGGTGATACATTGTTTTTCATGCCATATGTTCTAACAGATAGACATGTCAATGTTGTCCTAGTTCAGTCTTTGAGCACAACTACTTGTCACAGATTTTTCTCTCTACTTGGAAAACAATTGTTCCCTGAATCACAGTAATGTTATAATACTGTTTGGATGTCAGCTCAGAGATTAAACAGACAAAGTTAAACTCTTCATGGTACGATGTTCTATAAGAATGCAGTTGAGAGGGTTGATGTGGAGCCCATCGCTGTTCCTAATTTCCCTCCTGACCTGAATATTTCTCAAACAAAGTTTGTATTATCCCTGTAGGCATCTTACATTGTCATGTGACAAGGACATGGCATAAATGCTGTGGATTATTTATGGATACTAGTGGTGTGGTCTTCTATCTGAGATGCTCTAGGATAATGTATATTATGCCCTAATATACACAGACTGGCCACTTTGTTAGAGGACCCCATCTAGTAACATATTGGACCTGTTTTGGCCTTTAGAATCGCAGCAATTCATCGTGGCACAGATATCACTACGTGGTGAAATCATTCTGCAGAATGTGGACAGGAAGATTCTTGTAATTGCTGCAAATTAGTTGTTGGAACTGATATGTTCTGAGCAGCTTCCAGGAAGGGTTCATCCATTCTGCGCCAAATTCTGAGACTCCCATCAGTACGGTGCAACAGAAATCTGGATGCATCTGACAAGGTGATGTTTTTTCACTGCTCAGTGATCCAAGTTTTGAGCTCTTTTGGCCCCTGGAGTCTCACCTTTCTGTTTCTCTTACACACAATGGTGCTGGAATCGATCACTTGCTGGTATAGCCCAACGTGGCTGAGATATGATGAGTTGTGTGCTCAGACATGTTAGTGGGAGCACGAGCGTTACAGTTGGCTGCTCTTGACTTGCAGCCTGTTGCTCAGAACGATTCCTGACATCCTCCTCTGACCCCTTTTGGTGATAAGTTGTTTCTGTCCACTGGATCCCCTTTCGCTGGATGTTTTTCCTCAATCACACCATTTTCTGTATACTCTTCTCACCGTTACACGAGAAAACTGCCACGTGGTTGTCAGTGAAATCCCGGTCCCCGGCTAGTCTAGAACCAATGATCAGTCCTCGCTGGAAGTCGATCAGATCGTTTGATTTTCCCACCTGATGTGGATTCACACTGAAACTGATCCACGGAAAACGTCAGGTGATTTTATGATTCATTCAGGGGTCACGGCTCTAATTTTCATCCAAGAAAGCGCCAATCATAGGAGGGCCGGGACTCCAATAAAGGGGCCTGAAATTTCAAGGCAACTTTTCCATTTCTGTTTACGGCCTGCGTCAGATCCTACAAAGCTCAGTTCAATAATGGTTCTACCTTGACCAGGACAATGATGCCCGACAAGCCCACTGAAAAACACGAGATATTGGAGAGCGTGTAACCACTTGGTCACAAATGAGGTGCCATAATGACGACTGCCGTGACAGACCCGTCTACCCCAGCATTATTAATTGGATCTTCCTAAAAATAAAGGGATACATATATATTTGTTACTTAAAGCAATCTATTTAATCATCCGCTGAGAAAAATCTGATTTGCTTGGTAGAGAGCAGGCAGCAGACGGCCTCGTCTCCGGTAGCTGCGTCCTCCGGGCTCCTTCTTAAAATAAGATGCTGAGGTCTCAGTAAGTAAAGACTTTCAATGTAAGGATCAATACAGGTTTTCATTAGCTAAATAGCTTTATAAATATCTCATACTGTCAGCTGCCGGCCAAAATCTCATGTCTTCCCAGGATAGCCTTAGCAACATTAAGAAGGTAACACTTATTGGTGGAAGAAACAACAACTATCAGTACATTCCTCCATATTGTGTATAACCAGGAAGATCAATACTAACTATAAATACTCCTCTCCACGGTATAATAACACTCTTAGATCACTGATAGTAGTTTGTACAATGCCATCTATAGCTTCCACTTTGAAATATAGCTATATCTACTTACAGTACTCCTAATAGTATAATAATAGTACTCCTATGCACAGGAATATTACTGCTATAATACCGTCCCCTATGTACAAGAATATAACTATTATAATACTACCTCCCATGTACAGGAATATAACTACTATAATACTGCCCCCTATGTACAAGAATATAACTACTATAATACTGCCCCCTATGTACAAGAATATAACTACTATAATACTGCCCCCTATGTACAAGAATATAACTACTATAATACTGCTCCCTATGTACAAGAATATAACTACTATAATACTGCCCCCTATGTACAAGAATATAACTACTATAATACTACCTCCCATGTACAAGAATATATCTACTATAATACTGCCCCCTATGTACAAGAATATAACTACTATAATACTACCTCCCATGTACAAGAATATATCTACTATAATACTGCCCCCTATGTACAAGAATATAACTACTATAATACTACCTCCCATGTACAAGAATATATCTACTATAATACTGCCCCCTATGTACAAGAATATAACTACTATAATACTACCTCCCATGTACAAGACTATATCTACTATAATACTGCCCCCTATATACAAGAATATAACTACTATAATACTGCCCCCTATGTACAATAATATAACTACTATAATACTGCTCCCTATGTACACGAATATAACTACCATAATACTGCCCCCTATGTACAAGAATATAACTACTATAATACTGCTACCTGTGTACAAGAATATAACTACTATAATACTGCCCCCTATGTACAAGAATATAACTACCATAATACTGCCCCCTATGTACAAGAATATAACTACTATAATACTGCTACCTGTGTACAACAATATAACTACTATAATACTGCCCCATATGTACAAGAATATAACTACTATAATACTGCCCCCTCTGTACAAGAATATAACTACTATAATACTGCCCCCTATGTACAAGAATATAACTACTATAATACTGCCCCCTATGTACAAGAATATAACTACTATAATACTGCCCCCTATGTACAAGAATATAACTACTATAATACTGCCCCTATGTACAAGAATATAACTACTATAATACTGCCCCCTATGTACAAGAATATAACTACTATAATACTGCTTCTATGTACAAGAATATAACTACTATAATACTGGCCCCTATGTACAAGAATATAACTACTATAATACTGCCCCCTATGTAGAAGAATATAACTACTATAATACTGCCCCTATGTACAAGAATATAACTACTATAATACTGCTCCCTATGTACAAGTATATAACTACTATAATACTGCCTCCTATGTACAAGAATATAACTACTATAATACTGCTCCCTATGTACAAGTATATAACTACTATAATACTGCCTCCTATGTACAAGAATATAACTACTATAATACTGCCCCTATGTACAAGAATATAACTACTATAATACTGCCCCTATGTACAAGAATATAACTACTATAATACTGCCTCCCATATACAAGAATATAACTACTATAATACTGCCCCCTATGTATAAGAATATAACTACTATAATACTGCCCCCTATGTATAAGAATATAACTACTATAATACTGCCCCATATGTACAAGAATATAACTACTATAATACTGCCTCCTATGTACAAGAATATAACTACTATAATACTGCCTCCTATGTACAAGAATATAACTACTATAATACTGCCCCCTATGTACAAGAATATAACTACTATAATACTGCCCCATATGTACAAGAATATAACTACTATAATACTGCCTCCTATGTACAAGAATATAACTACTATAATACTGCCTCCTATGTACAATGATGTAGCTACTATAATACTGCCACCTATGTACAAGAATATAACTACTATAATACTGCCCCCTATGTACAAGAATATAACTACTATATTACTGCCCCCTATGTACAATAATATAAGTACTATAATACTGCTCCTATGTACAAGAATATAACTACTATAATACTGCCTCCTATGTACAATGATGTAGCTACTATAGTACTGCCCCCTATGTACAAGAATATAACTACTATAATACTGCCCCCTATGTACAAGAATATAACTACTATAATACTGCCCCCTATGTACAAGAATATAACTACTATATTACTGCCCCCTATGTACAATAATATAAGTACTATAATACTGCTCCTATGTACAAGAATATAACTACTATAATACTGCCCCCTATGTACTAGAATATAACTACTATAATACTGCCTCCTATGTACAAGAATATAACTACTATAATACTGCCACCTATGTACAAGAATATAACTACTATAATACTGCCCCCTATGTACAAGAATATAACAACTATAGTACTGCCCCCTATGTACAAGACTATAACTACTATAATACTGCCTCCTATGTACAAGAATATAACTACTATAATACTGCCCCTATGTACAAGAATATAACTACTATAATGCTGCCCCCTATGTACAAGAATATAACTACTATAATACTCCTCCTATGTACAAGAATATAACTACTATAATACTGCCCCCAATGTACAAGAATATAACTACTATAATACTGCCCCTATGTACAAGAATATAACTACTATAATACTGCCCCTATGTACAAGAATATAACTACTATAATACTGCCCCCTATGTACAAGAATATAACTACTATAATACTGCTCCCTATGTACAAGAATATAACTACTATAATACTGCCCCCTATGTACAAGAATATAACTACTATAATACTGCCCCCTATGTACAAGAATATAACTACTATAATACTGCTCTCTATGTACAAGAATATAACTACTATAATACTGCCCCATATGTACAAGAATATAACTACTATAATACTGCCTCCTATGTACAAGAATATAACTACTATAATACTGCTCCCTATGTACAAGAATATAACTACTATAATACTGCCACCTATGTACAAGAATATAACTACTATAACACTGCTCCCTATGTACAAGAATATAACTACTATAATACTGCCCCCTATGTACAAGAATATAACTACTATAATACTGCCCCCTATGTACAAGAATATAACTACTATAATACTGCCCCCTCTGTACAAGAATATAACTACTATAATACTGCCCCCCTATGTACAAGAATATAACTACTATAATACTGCCCCCTATGTACAAGAATATAACTACTATAATACTGCCCCCTATGTACAAGAATATAACTACTATAATACTGCCCCCTATGTACAAGACTATAACTACTATAATACCGCCCCCTATATACAAGAACATAACTACTATAATACTGCTCCCTATGTACAAGAATATAACTACTATAATACTGCCCCATATGTACAAGAATATAACTACTATAATACTGCCTCCTATGTACAAGAATATAACTACTATAATACTGCCCCCTATGTACAAGAATATAACTACTATAATACTGCCTCCTATGTACAAGAATATAACTACTATAATACTGCCTCCTATGTACAAGAATATAACTACTATAATACTGCCCTCTATGTACAAGAATATAACTACTATAATACTGCCTCCTATGTACAAGAATATATCTACTATAATACTGCCCCTATGTACAAGAATATAACTACTATAATACTGCCCCTATGTACAAGAATATAACTACTATAATACTGCCTCCTATGTACAAGAATATAACTACTATAATACTGCTCCCTATGTACAAGAATATAACTACTATAATACTGCCCCCTATGTACAAGAATATAACTACTATAATACTGCTCCCTATGTACAAGAATATAACTACTATAATACTGCTCCCTATGTACAAGAATATAACTACTATAATACTGCTTCTATGTACAAGAATATAACTACTATAATACTGTTCCTACGTACAAGAATATAACTACTATAATACTGCCCCCCTATGTACAAGAATATAACTACTATAATACTGTTCCTACGTACAAGAATATAACTACTATAATACTGTCCCCTATGTACAAGAATATAACTACTATAATACTGCCTGCTATGTACAAGAATATAACTACTATAATACTGCTCCCTATGTACAAGAATATAACTACTATAATACTGCCCCCTATGTACAAGAATATAACTACTATAATACTGCTCCCTATGTACAAGAATATAACTACTATAATACTGCTCCCTATGTACAAGAATATAACTACTATAATACTGCTCCTATGTACAAGAATATAACTACTATAATACTGTTCCTACGTACAAGAATATAACTACTATAATACTGCCCCCTATGTACAAGAATATAACTACTATAATACTGCTCCCTATGTACAAGAATATAACTACTATAATACTGCCCCCTATGTACAAGAATATAACTACTATAATACTGCCCCCTATGTACAAGAATATAACTACTATAATACTGCCCCCCTATGTACAAGAATATAACTACTATAATACTGCCCCCTATGTACAAGACTTGAACTGCTGTGTCAGGTGAGGTCAGGTACGCCCGGCTGTTGTCTGGCTGTCTCTTCTATTCCTGGGTCGTCTGCATTCATTGCACATTTGGTGCAGTGGTTTCTGGGTAATATGTTCCGCCAGAGCTGATGATTTGAGGTTCTGAATACAATAAATATAAGCTCTTCTCCAACCTGTGGCTCTTTGGTTCTTGTAAAACTCCCAGCATGCTCTGTCCCCTGCAGGCCGGGCTTCTGATTGGTCAAATCACTTCCCTAATGGGAGTGTTGTGGATTTAGGTTAGCATATATCTGCACACTAGACCAGACATGGGCCATCCTTACTGAATCTGCCGTACTGCATGTTACAGGGGGTCTCGGGACCCCCGTTCTTGTGATCGGTCGGATCCCCAGCGATCATACATCAGTAAATTATTGATTGTGAGCCAACTGCCTGCAGCCGGTTCACTATAAGAATGATGATAATGCCTTAGGTTTACCTGCAGTCCTATGTAAAAGCAGAGGTTACTAAAATTACAAACTCAGCTCTGCTACATCCACATATATATGAGGACGGGGACGGTAACATATAATAGCGGCAACTCCCCAAAGTGGGAGCATCCTACTGTATTTATATGAATACATGCACACGGTTCTGCACCTTACTTCACATTTTGTCACTTAATGATGTAGCAGAGCTGAGTTTGCCATTTCCCAAGTCACAGAGACATCACAGTGCATGGCAGCTCCCCAAGGTGGGAGTGTCCAGCAATATGATACATATACATGCGCGCAGTTCTGTGCATCATTCATTTATTTTCCTGACCTGAAGATGTAGCAGAGCTGAATTTGGCATTTTCCAAGCTTCACATAAGACCACTAGTAACCTGAATGAGCTATCACAACTCCAAATCAAAGCAACCCCTACCAAAGAATCAGGTGACAAATCCAACTCTACTACATGCATATATACAAGTAGAAGAATAAAACATAGCGACAACTCCCCTAAGTGGGAGAATCTGAAATTATACATATATATATATATATATATATATATATATATATATATATATATATATATACACACATACATGTAGTTCTGCACCTTATTTCAGCGCCTTTTCACCTATAGATGTAGCAGAGCTGAGTTTGTCATTTTCCAAGTCACAGCAATATCACACCAGATGGTTTCCCATTAGTCTGTCAGTAAAATATCACAACTCCCAACCAAAGCAACCCTTCCAGAGCGTCAGATGACAATTTCAACTCTGCTACATCTACACACTCCATATCATATATGTTAAAATGCACCTAGATCATAAGCTCTTTAGCCAAGTGACACATGTTGAATGATGTCCAGATCCCTGCTACTTCTGCAATATGCACAACTTGCCTGCGCAGCACCAACTCTGCTACATTGTAACACATCATGCAGTGTTATTATATGGGGGAGGTGTATGCGGTGTATAAAGCACTGTCCCTGTGGACCCCTGGTGCAGGGGGCTTGGTGGCAGACCTGGGCAGTGCCAGGCACAGTCCTTGCTGCCCCCACCCCCTGGTCTTACCTCTGTTATGGATGCCTGCTCCTGTAGCATCAGACAGTGTAGAATCCCTTCCTGCTGCCACAGTGCATCCTCATCCCCTGCATCATCACATCACAGGCTGATGCCTCAGCCTCTCCCAGCTCCTGCTCCCTGCCATTGGCTGCCGCAGCCTTGGAGTCACTTTCTCCTCCCTGCTGCTCCCTCCAACCATCAGGGCTGGATACATAATTTAGTGAAACAACTGGTGGACAGGAGGGATCAACTGTCAGCGCCAAACATGTTCATGGCCCATTCAGTTCATTCAAAGGCGAAGTGGGGGTTGGATAATGACTACTCCCCGGCATTGTACGCAGCACCGCTGTGTAATTATGGGGTAGAACCCTTTTATGTTACGGAATATTCATTTAAGATGCACAAAAGGCTCCTCTAACTGCAAAAAGGTTCATTTAAAGGGACGGTAGGTAGGAAAATCAAGTGCGCTGGACCCAGGGCCCCTCACAGCTGGCTGCATTTCCTTGCACAGAGCCTTTAGGGGCCTCCATACTGTGTAGGTGAAAGTGCGCGGATACCGTAGATGTAACAAGGGGGATATGGGGTTTGATTATTCATGTTCATTCCACAACGGTTGTATCGTTTAACCCCTTAGTGATGAGCTTATTTGTTTGCCTCTAAAGGCTATGATTCTATGAGTTGTAAACTATTGATGGCCTTTCTTTGGGATAGGCTACCAATAGTAGATTAGTGGGGGTCTGCTGCCTGGAACCCCCGCCGATTACCTGTTCTCTGGGCTAATGCGCTCGTTCACTACGCTGATTTTTTCAGGAAGCAGACAGCAACGTTCCCACTGCAGTGGCCGGATTTGGTATCGCAGGCAAAGCTCCCTTTGAAGTGAATCGCCTGCAATACCAAGCCTGGCCACTGCCATGGGATCGGAGCTGTTTGCAGAAATCAGCTCAGTGCAAAAGGATAGTGGCCCAGCAAACAGACGCTCTCCGGGGTCCATATAACGTGATGCAGGACTTTTATTTTATTTTTTGGAGGGGAGATGGAACCCCATAGAAATCCCACCATTGTTTTGGGGTTTGTTCTAATGACGTTCACCATTTAGTACCAGGTTTAGAGAGATTTTTTTTACATGTTTTTAAAGAAAAACAGTTGTTACTGCATGGCCTCGTTCTAAGGACCAGAACGCTGTTATGTTTCCGTCAGCGGAGCTCTGGGAGCATCTGTTTATTGTGGGAAGAGCTGAGCTTTTCATCGGTACCATTTTGAGGAACATGTGGCTTTTTTTTGGGAGGCGAACAAAAGAAAAATAACAATTCTGAAGTTACTTTTAAGGGCTTATTCGCAGGAGCGTATGCCGGCCGTCCGGGATATACTCACCACGTGATTCATGCCGTGGGGCGGGGGGACTCTGCCCTTTCCCGGCTCTCTGCAAGGGGAGGAAGTGAAACGGGTGGGGCTAGTGTGCTACGCTCCCCCCCTTGCCACTGTTTGCAATGGGAGGGGCGGAGAGAAGAAGACGAGGGGGACGGAGTTTAGCAGTCACGCCGCTAAACTCCCTCCCACCTCCCTTCTCCGGCTCCCATAGGAATCACTGCGGCGTTACTAACGCGATAATACCGATTATGTGCTGTTCATTGTTATTTTGGTATTTTATTAACTGAAAAATATTTTCTGCAGAGAAAAATGTGAATTTTGGTAATTGTATTTTTTTTCTAAATTAAACTTTATTGAAAGTTTGACACTATTTTTTAGTCCCTCCAGTAATTGTTGATTCGCTCGGCTAGTACACTGCATTACCTGTGCGGTGCATTCTACTAAGACCATGACATCAGAATATTAGAGTCTTCTGGAGGCGGGGCTTAATAGGCTGAGTTACAAGGCAGACATGGAGGCCTTTGTCAGTCTTCCAGCTGCCATGACAACCCATTGATACCTTGGATGACAGAAGGAGCTCCCTCTATCATCTGCTTACATGCTGCAGTTGCTATTGATTATGGCATATAAGTGGTTTAACGACCAGGATCTAAGGTTCCTCCAGTCCTGGCGCTTAGAGCAGGAGCCTGGCTGTCAGCTGTCAGCCAAGTCATCGCCTACAAATACATATGCGCAGGTTTAAAGACCATTAGTGAGGTCAGTAAAAGGTCATATTGTGGTCACAAAAGGGTTAAGATTGTGCCATAAAGAAAATTAGAGAGCGTTTTTCTTTAAACTCTTTGCATGGCGCCAGATGCTCCAGAGGGGGGCGTCCCAGGAGGTAACGTATAGGCGCTGAGCAGGCGGTATAGGAGACACTGAGCTTGTAATGTAGCATTTTGTGCAGTCAAGTGCTTCTGCTCTGGGACTAGTGAGAGGGCTCAGAGACCCACAACCATAGAAACCAAAGCCAGGTATCCAGGCAGACAAAACTAGAGCGCCTCCTGTGTCCTCCGATGGGACTGCAACCTCAGCCGTCTGCAGAGGGAAGACTCGTTTAATAAAGCGTCACACTGTGATTTCATCCAGCATGTTCCTCGCCACATCTCTGGCAACAAGTTCTATTATGCCGGCAGGATGCAAACCGAACAGGCAATGAGGTAGCCCTGAGAATGAGGTAGGTCGGGGGGCACATACTAACCCATGGAGAAGCGCACAGCACCCCAACCCGTGAGCGTTCCGTAAACTGGGACACTAACGTTAAATGGCCTCTAATACATTCTTTGTCTAAAACACTCCAGCCCCAGAAGAAGTTGTCATTCTGCTGCAGGATTCGACCCGTAGTTACACCTCGGGGCTCATTCACATGAGGGAATTTGCGCAGCTAACTTACAATCGCAAAAAAACACAACTATTACAACCATCGGATCCCTAATGAAACATTCAGACGGAGGTATTTTAGCCGCGCAAGAAAATTGCACCTAAAAAGATCTTCAACTGGAATCCCCTGCTGTGCGAAAAGATAGGGCTTGACCTATTTTGGTGCACAAAGCGCAGGAGTGTCCAAAGGCTCCTATGGAAGCACTGTGCCCCTGCGGGGGTAAAGGGAAGCCATTTTATAAGCTTCTGTTTAATTCTCTTTGCAAACAAACCAGTGTCTCCTCTCAGCATCTCCTCCCCTTTAGCCTACTTTTCTTTTATGAATTTTCTAGGTGTGCAGCCAGCATAACTAGTGCAGCGATTCTCATGACAACATATCTAATTGTTATGTCTTAAGTTTAGTGAGAAAATGTATTGTTTGTCTGTTTTTCAATCAGATGTCTGTATCTCATGACTACACTTGCTATCTGTGAGATACAACTTGTATCCAGCTTTGGCATGAAGCCACTCCCTCTCTTTCTCCATAAAGGTCTATGTTTGTAGAATAAACTTTGGAATTCTTTGAAACACAACAACCTGTCTGCGTGTCACTATTTTTCTCCAGGCCTGAAACAACTACATTCACTATTAATTTGGAGCCCAGCAACATATTATAGGGGTCCCTGGAATATCCCTAACACCTAAATACCAACCCCTTATATACAGTGATGTCAGGGGGTTTGTACACACTTCCTTATTTGCGCGCATGAAACAAAAGCAAAGCATGCTCTTCTTTGTGTGACACAGAGTTGTCACTACTCAGTGTTAGTCTTAATCTGGATAAGGATAGCGATTCTTCCACCGCTGCTCTGCCAATCAATGCAGCGCTGGATGATCGAATGCGATGGCTGTGATTGGTTTATCCAGCGCTGCTTTGATTGGCTGAATAGCGATGGAAGAACTAATCAACAGCCATCGCATTGTAGAGGCAGGATTTATGAATTGTCTGAGCCACGGCCAATCACATCCTTCGCATTGGTTTATCCAGCGCTGCATTGATTGGCTGAGCATTGGCTGAAGAACCAATCATAGCCATTGCTTCTTGGAAGTGGGATTTATGAATCTCATAACCAGGAAGTGATGTTGTACGAGCGGCCGAGGACTGCAACGAACCTCTAGAGAGCAGCAAGAGGGAGCTGGACCGAGCCTGCTAGATAATGTATTTTTTTTAATGTAATGCAGCTAGGACTTATTTTCGGGGTAGGAACTACATTTCAAGCCTCTCTAAAAATAAGGCTAGTGTTTATTTTCAGGGTAGGGCTTATTTTCAGGGAAACAGGGTGTGTACATACTATTCATATATAGTGCAGTCAATATACTGTGCCGTAAGGCATTCTTGTGGGGTTGGGGGCCCACTCCTGGCCGGTTACCCTGGGGATTCACGTATAGGCCACTCAAAGGCTGTTCATAGTGCCGTTCCCAGCACATCTGTTAAAATAATGATAAAGTGGCCAACCACACAACAGGAGACAGATAATAATAGTGTAACAACATATAAACATCTTATCACACGGTGAGGGACAGGTGTGCGCTACCACCACACCAGTACCAGTCTCTAACCTATAATACCGCCATACATCATCCAGTGCTCAGATACTTACATACTGTTACTGAACCAATCATTACTATACGACGCCCAAATAAATGTCCACCGGCGGATGTTAATTATAAAATCTGTGCGAGTCTCCGCACCTCTAGCCCCCCATAGGGATGCATTAGCATCCGCAAAGCGAATTTAAAGTGCGTGGATCTGATTTTTTTCCTGCCGTGTGGATCGCACGAGCAGAAAGAAATCGCAGCATGCTGCATTTTTCTGTGGATCCCGCGGGACAGCTTCCATTGAAGTCAATGGAAGCCATCCGATCCGCGGCGCATCCGCAGATGACACTGTGGACATGACGCAGATTTGCGGGAGAGCAAGAGATTAAAAAAAAATTTTAATTGCACTGCGCATGCATCCAGCACGTCGCGGGAGCGTCCGGACACATCCGCCGTGCTGAAGAAAGAAGATCCGTCCAGCACAGAGGAGAACTGCACTGGATCTGTTGGCCATGGCCGCAGGCACGCACAGATTCTGTTGGGGGATTTAGCAGTGGAATCCGTGCGTGCGAGTGGACATGAAGCCATAAACTACTAGACCATGACCATTACATATTGATTGCGTAATATTACTATACGGTTGCTGGGGGAAAATCTCTAAACAAAAGGCGAATCGTAGCGCCATGCAGTGATTATATAGCAGTGCGGACCAGTTCTATACAGGTGCTCTACAGTTAGCATAAAGATTACAGAGATATGAAGGGACTCATGGGTGATTTCCTCTCTGAATGGAATCATTTGCTTTTCCATCTGGTCCAGACCACCATGAAGATTCCTACCAGCCACGATTTATGCCTGCAAGGTTTATAACAAAAGGCATCTTTTATTCTTCATTTTTTAGCACTTCAGGAACCTTTTACGAGCTACACGAAGCCTCCACTCTATTAGAATTGTTTTCATTATAATTAATAAAACTTTTTTTTTACTTATTGCGATTGTTTGATCACTCATACAGCATAATGTAACACCAGAGTATTATATTATACCACATTCTGATGTGATGCCACAGGCACGCCTCGATGCTATGGCAACCAAACGACACCCCATGAGCTCATCGAATGGACTGCGCATTTATAGGGTTAACAGCCACAATCATCCTCAGCTCTGATCACTGCTGTAACGGGCGGGTGTCGACTATTTTAGACAGCGGACATCCACTTTGTATGGAGTGGGATCAGCTCACGATCTCATCCTGCTCCCTATGAAGCCTGGCCACCCAGAAGATAAATGTACAGCTTGTGGTGTTTAGGGGATCAAGGTAATTATGCCCCTCAGTGCCCCTTTAAGCAATAATAGTGCCATTAAATGCCTCCTTAATAGTAATAATAAGCCTTTAAACAGTAATAGTGCCCCTAACATGATAATAATGCCCCTGTACATCTAATAGCGTAAGGGGACTTGAAGATGCGCTTGTTCGATCACCAGGATGGTACACTGCATTACTTATGTAGTGCATTCTATTAATCTTATGACACCAGCCTATTACACTCTGCTGGAGGCGGGGCTTAATAGGCTGAGTTACATGGTAGACATGGGGGCCTTTGTCAGGCTTCCATTTGCCATGGGAACCCATTGGTACCTTGCAATCGCATTGCTGGGTGCTAATAATGGGAGACAGAAGGATCCCCTTCCCCCTGTCATCTGTTTGCATGCTGCAGTTGCTATACATTGTAGCATGTAAGACGTTAAACTGCCAGGATCTGAGGTTTCTCTGTTCCTGGCTGTTAGAGCAGGAGCCTGGCTGTTAATAGTCAGCCAAGCCACGTCCTTAAAAAGATGTATGTGCAGGTTTAAAGCCTATTAGTGACTGTCGTAAAAAGGCGTATTATGGTCAATAAGGGGTTAATGGATCCCCAAAGGATTGTGAATGCAGCTCTGGATGTGAATGGAGCATAACACAAGATGTGATCCAGGATAACCGAGTTTTATGGGACTTATTATTTTCTTCGCCCCGTCTACCTCCAGCAGGACCCCATGAGCTGCTCACTGCGGACCTCCTCTCATGACTGTAACCTGTTCCACTGACTGGACTAATACATAAAATAGAACTTTTAATACTTAGGTTACAATCTGTCATGGAAGAACCAAACAAACATCTACTAGCTGTGGTTCCTATCAGGGACCGGGTACGTATCGAGGTAGACAGTGTCACTTCACTTTGGTTATGTCTCACCTTCCAATCTATAGAGTGAGGGATCGTTAAAGTATCTAAGGATGAAATAAACTTCGACTCAGGCGTTAGATCCCAAGTGTTTCTGGGAAACGTCCGCCCAGTATAAGGGCTCTTAGCACCTCCTCACAAGATGTCTGTCACATCATCTCCACGCGTTTCACTTGAGGTGAACTCCTCAGGGGCTAAAATGACCTCAGGTGCTATAATGCACCTGTAAGTGCAATTTTTGACACCCCATCTTGTCAAAGGTAGTGCCAACCTCTGATGTGGGCAAAAAGGAGGCAAAGACCCAGAAGAAGCAACGCCTGGCCGCTTATATCATACAGAGGGAGGAGTTCAGTCTCCACCTGGCAACTTTATCCCCAGCATCTCCTATAAAGAGTTCCATCCTCTGTCAGCAACCGTAGGCTCAGTCTCTGCCCAGCAGATATAAGAATGCTTAATTCACATTCGTTTATCTCCTTATCTCTCTGTAGATGAATGAGCTTGAATGATAGTTTTCTTTTTCTATTTCCTTTTAGCCCTTTCTAGATTCATACATGATACATTGTAACAAAGACTCTGTCTGCAGGGCACATTGGTAATTCTTGAATGCACAAAACGGTTCATTCACTGACAGCAAGTGGAGATCTTCAAAATGGTGATCTAGCAACTGTCAGTTTTTGGGGAAAGAGACAGAGTGGAAAATGGCGCACATTCACTTTTAGGTTGTGGTCAAACTTGTTGCAGTATTTATAAACCAATCACAACGCAGCTTTCATTTTATCACAGCAGTCTAAGAAATGAAAGCTGAGCTCTGATTGGTTGCTAGGGGCAACTAAAAGTTTTCCCATCATGGCTCGTTCACACATAGCAAACTTATGCAGATTTTCTGCGGCGGAAATTCCGTACCTAAATCCTCACCATCATGTAAGGGCCTCTTCAGACAGCCGTGTTTATGCAGGTATTTCCGCACATAACACAACCGTGCGAGGCGTTGGATTTCACTTTTCACATTTTTCACAATTTTCACATTTTTTTCCCGCGCAAAATATTCGCATGAGACAAAATAGAACGTACTTGATCTTTTTTGGCGTATATTTTATATGGCGCATGAAAAATAGTCTTGCCCTAGCTTTTGATGTGACACGCAGCAAGCTCCCCACTTCTATGGCAGCTGGGAAAAAAGAGAGCGAGAGGGAGTTACCTGGCGTACAACGCTGGGAAAGAAGCCCGCTCGCCATAATTAGGCATTATTCGCAATCCCGAGCATTTTCTATCGATCATTGCTTGCCAGCGCTTCTGTGTATTTTTTTCATTCTCGCAGCAGCGCCCGTGTGAATGGCTTTAAATGCACTTAGATCGGTACTCGATTGGGTGAAATATTCATTCATGCGAATATACGGTGCGTACAGGAGAATGTGCAAACGCATGCGGTCATGTGAGGGTAACTACACACAGGCGAGCGCGATATGGGGCCATGAATCCCGCCCCCATATCGCGCTCCCCACCATGTGAAAACAGCCCCCGTATCACTTCGGGGATGCAGGGGATCTGCGCCGCAGCTGTCACAGCCGCAGCAGAGGATCGTGGTGTTCTCCCATTGCTGTCAATGAGGCCGCCGGCCCCATAGAGAACAATTGGCGCTGCTATGGGAGATCGTGGTGCCAGATAGAACATGCCACAATTTGTATCCTGCATTGTATGGCAGTGCCACGCGGGAGAATATCGCTCATGTGTAGGAACCCATTCACAAGAATGGGGTTCATATTCGTGCAACCCACAAATCTTGCTCATTTTTCTTGCCCGTGTGAAGCCTAATTTTGCTGTAAAATTTGCGTCAGATCCGCAGCAGTCTTCCGCCTGAGAATGGGATGTGTAATGTGTGGTGCCCGCATGTCGTACAGCTCACGAACAGGGTGTGGGTGTGATGTGAGTTGTGCCCGCAGCTCACACTTAGTAGTGTGAATCTAGCCTTAGGCAGCTTTGATAAATCTTCCCCGCTGTTTTTGGGTGCTTTCAAACGGGCGGATTATTTTCCCCAGGATGCAGCGGAATTTGCCGCTGTGGAATTCTGCGTCAACATCTGTGGATTCTGTTGCAGGATTTTGGGCTAATTTAAGCTATTTTCTTTTTGCGCAGAGTCGTGCGGATTTTGGTGCGGAATATACCGCTTTTTGCATTATGCGGAAAATTCCGCTTGTGTGAAGCGCCCTATATTGTTCATAGCAATCAGTCAGAGCTCAGCAGCCGTTCGCGGTGCCCTGTGGTTGCTGTGGCCACGGTTTCCTTTTTGGGGACATTTACACTTAGCGGAAATGTGGTGGATTTTTCAAAACAGGAAATCTGTGGCTAAATCTGCAGCATTTCTTCATGGATAACCGCCTCGCAATCCGCAAATGTTGGATAGGAATCAGCTGCGTATCCTCAGCGCTCCGCTCACCTCCGAATACTCTAAGCTGCCAACACCGTCACCTGGTGAGTGCCACGCCGCTGGTCAGGTGATGCGGAAAGGGTCTTACCTGACCTATGGCGCTCACCACGGGGTGACAAGGTACGCTGCCAATGTAGTGGGCCGAAGTCTATGTATCTGTCCCCTCCATAACGGTCTTGTATTTGTCTCACATGCCATGTTCTCACTGTGGTTGCTCTATGCAAATTGTCCTGTCACTAGTTATGTGCATTGCATAGCTGCGGCATGCAAGAGGTTAAGGTCTATGAATGTCTCGGTTATGTCTGGAAATGTAACAGTTTTGTCTTCTCATGTGACGTTGGATGATGTATGTGCTTGCAAGGTGTGTGCAAGGGGTTAGTTCTTCCGGGGGCTCGTTTTGGTTTTTCCAGCCAGCCACATGGGGGTACCTTCAACCTATATATGGTAAAAATGGAAGAGGAAGAGCAATATTGGAGGTTTCTGCCCAGGACCTCATGTCACTAAGACGTAAGGAAGTGAGGTCTGCCGTGCTGTATCTGGAAGGAAGGTGTGAGTGTGCAGTGAAGTGTCTCTTTTCCCTCCTCTGGAGTGTGTGTGTCCTGGAGCAGTGCTGCACAGAGAACTAGGACTGTAGGCCTGGTGCCATCCTATGTCCCGGAGTGTGTGTGTCCAGGAGCGGAGTCACACAGATAACTAGGACTGTAGGCCCGGTGCCATCCTGTGTCCCGGAGTGTGTGTGTCCAGGAGCGGAGTCACACAGATAACTAGGACTGTAGACCCGGAGTCAACCTGTGTCCGGGAATGTGTGTGTCCAGGAGCGGAGTCATACAGATAACTAGGACTGTAGGCCCGGTGTCATCCTGTGTCCCAGTGTGTGTGTGTCCAGGAGCGGAGTCATACAGATATCTCGGACTGTGGGCCCAGTGACATCCTGTGTCCTGGAGTGTGTGTGACCAGAAGCAGAGTCATACAGATAACTCAGCCTGTAGGCCCAGTCTCATGCTGTGTTCTGGAGTGTGTGTATCCAGGAGCGGAGTCATACAGATTACTAGGACTGTAGGCCCAGTGTCATCCCTTGTCCCGGAGTGTGTGTGTCCAGGAGCGGAGTCATACAAATAACTAGGACTGTAGGCCTGGTGTCATCCTGTGTCCCAGAGTGTGCATGTTCAGGAGCGGTGCTGCACAGGTAACTGGGATTGTAGACCGATGTCATCCTGTGTCCCGGAGTGTGTGTGTCCAGGAGTGGAGTCATACAGATAACTAGGACTTAGGCCTAGTGTCATCCTGTGTCCCGAAGTGTGTGTCCAGGAGTGGAGTCATACAAATAACTAGGACTGTAGGCCCGGTGTCATTCTGTGTCCCGGAGTGTGTGTGTCCAGAAGCGGAGTCATACAGACAACTAGGACTGTAGGCCTGGTGTCTTCCTGTGTCCCAGAGTATATGTGTCCAGGAGCAGAGTAATACAGATAACTAGGACTGTAGGCCCGCTGTAATCCTGTGTTGTGAAGTGTGTGTGTCCAGGAGTGGAGTCATACAGATAACTAGGACTGTAGACCCAGAGTCAACCTGTGTCCCGGAGTGTGTGTGTCCAGGAGCGGTGTGGCACAGATGACTAGGACTGTAGGCCCGGTGTCATCCTGTGTCCCGAAGTGTGTGTGCAGGAGCGGAGTCATACAGATAACTAGGACTGTAGACCCGGAGTCAACTTCTGTCCCGAAGTGTGTGTGTCCAGGAGCTGTGCTGCACAGATAAGTAGGACTGCAGGCCTGGTGTCATCCTGTGTCCCGGAGTGTGTGTGTCCAGGAGTGGAGTCATACAGATAACCTAGACTGTAGGCCAGGGTGTTATCCTGTGTCCCTGGAGTGTGTGTGTCCAAGAGCAGAGTCATACAGATAGCTAGTACTGTAGGCCTGGTGTCATCCTGTGTCCCGGAGTGTGTGTGTCCTGGAGTGGAGTCATACAGATAACCTAGACTGTAGGCACAGTGGTATCCTGTGTCCTGGAGTGTGTGTGTCCAGGAGTGGAGTCATACAGATAACTAGGACTGTAGACCGGGTATCATCTTGTGTCCTGGAGTGTGTGTGTCCAGGAGCGGAGTCATACAAATAACTAGGACTGTAGGCCTGGTGTCATCCTGTGTCCTGGAGTGTGTGTGTCCAGGAGCGGAGTCATACAGATAACTAGGTTTGTAGGCCCAGTGTCATCCTGTGTCCCGGAGTGTGTGTGTTCAAGAGCGGAGTTATACAGATGACTAGGACTGTAGGCCCGGTGTCATCCTGTGTCCCAGAGTGCGTGTTCAAGAGTGGACTCATACAGATAACTAGACTGTAGGCCCGGTGTCATCCTGTGTCCTGGAGAGTGTGTGTTCAAGAGCGGAGTCATACAGATAACTAGGACTGTAGGTCTGGTGTCATCCTGTGTCCCGGAGTGTGTGTGTCCAGGAGCAGAGTTATACAGATAACTAGGACTGTAGGCCCGGTGTCATCCTGTGTCCCGGAGTTTGTATGTCCAGGAGTGGAGTCATACAGATAACTTGGACTGTAGGCCTGGTGTCATCCTGTGTCCCGGAGTGTGTGTGTCCAGGAATGGAGTCATAAAGATAACTTGGACTGTAGACCCGGAGTCATCCTGTGTCCCAGTGTGCGTGTGTCCAGGAGTGGAGTCATACAGATAACTTCGACTGTAGGCCTGGTGTCATCCTGTGTCCCAGTGTGCGTGTGTCCAGGAGCGGAGTCATACAGATAACTTGGACTGTAGGCCTGGTGTCATCCTGTGTCCCAGTGTGCGTGTGTCCAGGAGCGGAGTCTTACAGATAACTTGGACTGTTGGCCCGGTGTCATCCTATGTTTTCCTCCCTGACCTCAATTGTTTGCTAGCGTGTAATTTACCAACAAGCTGCCTTTAAATTCACCTGTTGGAAAACGTCAAGTAAAGTTCCGGTTGCTGCCCATTCCCAGCGTCTGTGTGTTCTACAATTTACCCGTGTGTCTGGACATGATGGCGTCACCCGTGACAACTTCCTATAGAGGTAAACCGCACCATCAGTGTTGCCTGAAAAGGCCTAGGCAAAGGGTCACATGCGTCCCTCAGGAGGTAGAACCACCATGACAAGTGCCATCTCTACCCCCGCCATCTCCTCAGTGTTGTGCCCAGCGTCTCGGTCGCTACACCAACACAAAGTATTCCGAGATGAGGGGGCGCTGTAGATGCCGGGACACACATGATTTCTACTCACATTCAGCGCAATTGACACGTTCTTGGTGCAGAAAAGCTGCATATTTTGCAGCGGATTTTCCTCACATATCTCTGCTACGTGTAAACGCACCCTCGGACAGTTTCCATAAATCTGCCCCACTGTCCTTGTTGCCCATAGCAACCAATCAGAGCTTTTACGTTTTGGTGGTGAAATAGGGCTCTGCAGCCTGTGCGGCCTAATAGGATAATCTGCCTTTGTTGCCCATAGCAACCAGTCAGCTCAGCAACCAATCACAGCACAGCTTTCATTTTACCACAGCAGTGTAAGAAATGAAGATTGCTGCGCTGTGATTGGTTGCCAGGGGCAACAACCGACCATCATTACCTTAGACAGTTCTCACTGAGGCTGCGCCATTCCTGTTTTTCGTATTAAACCCTCTGCGATGCGATGTAACGCAGAACTCGCCTTTGTCTGGCGGCTGCGGCTTAGATCTCTGTAAAATCTGAGTGACAACCAATATGGCTGCCACAGAGGTCGCCCATCGAGGCTCCCGAATGAAGCCAAGCCCCCCACGCTTCTTTGGCGCTGCTTTATTAACTGTACTTTTTACTTGCCTTTCTGGGTTCTTGGAAAGTGTCCTACCTCCTCCTAAACATCCCGGTACTCATAGATGGACGCTCTGCGGGACGCTGCCAACGAAACACTGAATAATGTATTAGCGCGCACCCGGCGTCCGTCTGTCATGGCACCCTGTAGCCACGACGGGGTTAATCCTGCGCCCGCTCCCCTGCCAAGCTTCCCCGCTGCACCGTATTCAGACAGCGCCAGCTTGTCCCTGCATCATTTATAGAGAGGGAAGGGGTTTCCATGGCAACAATAACCCATCGGAGGTGTACCGCTAACCATTTTGTTGCTGGATGGAGACTGGGAGGGTTAATAGTGGAGAGCGCCGTTATACAAAGAGCCCGTTCCCTCGTGTCGCCGCGAACACAAACTGCCTGAAATAGACGAGCGACGGCTGCATAATTAATTCTCCTGTGAGCCGCTGCGTTTAACCCTTTCACGGCCCTGGCCTATTCAGACCGCGATGTACAACTGAAGGCGAGAATTAAAGCTGCGTGAGAATTCCGCGTTGGATGTCATGTGACCTTGGGGTATGTGAAGTAACATTTTGGGACAATGAACAGAAACCCCTCAGTGACCGCCAATACGCCTTTTCACGGCCGTCACTAATGGGCATTAAACCGACACGAAAGGCCGTGGCTTGGCGGACTACTGCCAGCCCGGCTCCTGCTGCTCCCATTGACACCCCGCAACGTGATCACAAGGTACTAATGGGTTCCCATGATGGTCGGAAGCCTGACAAAGCCCTCCACGTCTGCCATGTAGCGCAGGTCACTAGGCCCCGCCTCCTGCGGAGTCTAATCCGTTGCTGTCATAGGCCGTCTGCACACAAACTGGTCAACGGGTCAACCACGCAGTGGAATCCCACCCTGTGCCCGGCCGCTGACCCCGCGTACCTGTAATTTTTTTTTCTTTGTCTGTACTGCGGCTGGTCGTGGCGAGCCGCCATCAAACATGCGGAGTACAGATTTTTTTTTTATGTTTTTTTTATCCCACACTGCCACGAGGTGATGACGCGGAATCAGCCAGCTATCCGCAATGTCAATTGCAGACGGGCCATGGGTCGGACGGCTTCCATTGACTTCAATGGAAGCCGTCTGTGCAATCACCGCACAAAAATCGAGCGTTTTGCGATTTTTCCTCCGCTTGCATAAACCGCAATTGGTTTCCGCTTGTGTGCGGAATCACTTTCCCATAGCATGCTATGAACGGTACTAGCTGCAGAACCGCGGTGCAGATGCAAATCCGTTCCTGTGCAGGCGGCCATAGACTTAGTATAATGCACTACCTAAGTAATGCAGTGTACGATCCAAGCGATCGAATGATCACATCTTCAGGTCACCTTGGGGGACCAAAAAATACAGTCAAACAAAAGTTAAATAAAGTTTAATTTAAAAAAAATCCACTTAAAAAAAACATCACATTTTTCCCCACAAAACCTCTTTTTAAGTGGTATTTGATATACAAAGTGTATCTTCCTTGCAGCAGCACATGACCGGTATGACCGCGTCCGTAACGACCCGGACGATCAGAATATTTGGTTATTTATCTCGCATGGTGAACGCCGTAAAGATAATTTTAAAAAATAATGTCAGAATTGTTATTTTTCCTCTGTTCACCCCCAAAAAATGTAATAAAAAACAATCCAAAAGTCAAAAGTCCCGCGTACCTCAAACTGGTACCAAGAAAAACTGCAACTCTGCCCGCAGAAGACAAGAGCTCACCGCGCACCGCTGCCGGGAGAAGAACGATGTGCCGCGGTGCAGATTCACTGGTTTTTCATTAAAAACATGTTTTTATTGTGCAAAAGTAATAAAAACTTTCTTTTTTAAAAATCTCTAAACTTGGTATCGCAGGAAGCGCAGCGGTCAGATAGGAACAAAACCCAAAAACAATGGCAGAATTTTTTTAGTTTTTTCCATTCTCCACCCCAAAAATGTAATAAAAGTTCTCCAGCACATTATATGCCCCCGGAGCGCGGCGGTAATATATATATATAACTCCTCCCACAGACACACAAGTCCTCATCCGGCCATCAGCGAGTTCCGGCTCTTGTAGTGGGCGATAAAAATCGGTTGGTCCTTAAGGCACAAAATAGGCCGGTCACTAAGGGGTTAATCTGGTATCAGTCTGCTATGTGGGATTATTGGACGGCAGATATAAAACTCGCCTGTTATGTTAGTAGCTACGGCTCTGCAGAGAGGCTATTTGCGTGCCTCTGCTGGGTGCGTGAGACCTGAAGGTGTTTTTCCACGTCCCGAGTGACACCATTATTGTGCCGTGCGGCGGAAAAATCGCGGAATTCCATTTTTCATTCTCTCATTGAAGCAGAAAGAAGGAATTCCTGGTTCTAAGGGATCTGTCACATGACTGACGCCAACCGCAGCGGCCTGACCCCACTGGCTATAAGGGGAACCGTTGGGTTCGTTCTGTCTGTCATTTTAACAGAAAACAATTGCGCTACACGCTGCGCAGATTCTTCGTCTTCTGAATGGAATCCGCTGATGCCTCAACTCCAGCTCAGACGAGCGTGACGTCCAACCAGTCGCAGGCCATAACGACCGGGCGCATTTGTGGTAGTTTTTGCAAGTTTCTGGAGTAAGAAAGTCGCATATTTTTTGCGCAAGTCGCTATTTGTGACTTTCCTTCTTTGTGTGCCGGTCCCAACACTTTTCTTAAAAGTGGGCGGGGCTTGGATGTCCAACGGACTTATCGAACATTTAGCCCAGAAACCTGGGTGTACTCGGCGTACATTTCTGAGAATGCGCACAGAGGTTCCGGGCTGCGTGTCACACGTGACGAGGCGTGTATTCTGTATTCTGTGCTCCAGGGGATGTAGCACTAAGCCCAGCGTCGGACATGCTTTATCAAGTGGGGGCTCCGTCTCACTAGAGTGGGTTCCGACGCTTGTGAAACTACAACTCCCAGCATATCCAGACTGCTCACAGACGCAGATCATCCACCACTAAGAGGAAATAGCGGGATGTGATTTCGCACACACTTCTGCCTCTGCCCCCACGCAGCTCTTACTAATGTGCCCACACTCTGGCATTGGGACAGACCCTGTGTCTGTGGGTGACGTGGGCGAGGTTGGCTAATGTCATGTCACCAAGTGGCAACGGCTGCAACGTTCTCACAAACCAAACATCTAGAGAGCGAAATATGAAGTTATCCGAAACAAAGAGGACAAATATCACTTTATCTATCTATCTATCTCCTATCTATCTATCTATCTCCTATCTATCTATCTATCTGCTATCTATCTCATATCTATCTATCTCATATCTATCTATCTATCTATCTATCTATCTATCTATCTATCTATCTATCTCTCATATCTATCTATCTATCTCATATCTATCTATTTATCTATTATCTATCTATCTATCTATTTCCTATCTATCTATCCATCTCCTATCTATCTATCTATCCATCTCCTATCTATCTATCTATCTATCTCCTATCTATCTATCTATCTCCTATCTATCTATCTATCTATCCATCTCCTATCTATCTATTTATCTATCTATCTATCTATCTCCTATCTATCTCATATCTATCTATCTCCTATCTATCTCCTATCTATCTATCTATCTCCTATCTATCTATCTATCTCCTATCTATCTATCTATCTATCTATCTATCTATCTATCTATCTATCTATCTATCTATCTCCTATCTATCTATCTATCTATCTATCTATCTATCTCATATCTATCTATCTAATATCTATCTATCTATCTCATATCTATCTATCTTATATCTATCTATCTACTATTTGTCTATCTAACTTTCTACTATTTATCTATCTTCTATCTATTGCATATGTATCTATCTTCTATCTATCTCATATCTATCTCCTATCTATCTATCTATCTATCTATTTATCTATCCATCTAATATTTATCTATCTAACTTTCTCCTATCTATCTCCTATCTATTTATCTATCTATCTATCTATTTATCTCATATCTCTCTATTTTATATCTATTTATCTCATATCAATCTATCTATCTATCTCATATCAATCTCTCTCTCTCTCTGTCTATCTATCTATCTATCTATCTCATATCAATCTCTCTCTCTCTCTATCTATCTATCTATCTATCTATCTATCTATCTATCTCATATCAATCTCTATCTGTCTATCTTATATTTATTTCTCTATCTATCAATCTTATATCTATTTATCTTCTATCTTTCTATCTATCTATCTCATATCTATCTATCTCACATCTATATCTATCTATCTATCTATGCATCTATCTATCTATCATCTATCTATCTATCTATCTATCTATCTATCTCATATCTATTTATCTCACATCTATATCTCTCTATCTATGCATCTATCTATCTAGTATTTATCTATCTATCTCATATCTATCTATGTATCTATCTCATATCTATCTCCTATCTATCTCATATCTATCTATCTATCTATTTCCTACATCTATCTATCTCCTATCTATCTATCTTCTATCTATCTATCTCCTACCTATCTCCTACCTATCTATCTCCTATCTATCTATCTCCTATCTATCTATCTATTTATCTCATATCTCTCTATTTTATATCTATCTATCTATCTATCTATCTCATATCAATCTCTATCTATCTTTCTATCTATTTCCTATATCTATCTATCTATCTCCTATCTATCTATCTATCTATCTATCTCCTATCTATCTATTTATCTATCTGTCTCCTATCTATCTATCTCCTATCTATCTCCTATCTATCTATCTATCTCCTATCTATCTCCTATCTATCTCATATCTATCTATCTATCTATCTATCTCCTATCTATCTCATATCTATCTATCTTTCTATCTATTTCCTATATCTATCTATCTATCTCCTATCTATCTCATATCTATCTATCTATCTTTCTATCTATTTCCTATATCTATCTATCTAGCTATCTATCTATCTATCTATCTCCCATCTATCTATCTATCTATCTATCTATCTGTCTCCTATCTATCTATCTCCTATCTATCTATCTCCTATCTATCTATCTATCTATCTATCTATCTCCTATCTATCTATCTATCTATATTCTATCTATCTATCTATCCCCTATCTATCTATCTCCTATCTATCTATCTATCTATCTATCTATCTATCTATCTATCTCCTATCTATCTATCTATCTATCTATCTCCTATCTATCTATCTATCTCCTATCTATCTATCTCCTATCTATCTATCTATCTATCTATCTCCTATCTATCTCCTATCTATCTATCTCCTATCTATCCTCTATCTATCTATCTATCTCCTATCTGTCCCAAATCTATCTATCTCCTATCTATCTATCTATCTATCTATCTATCTATCTATCTATCTCCTATCTATCTATCTCCTATCTATCTATCTCCTATCTATCTATCTCCTATCTATCTCCTATCTATCTCCTATCTATCTATCTATCTATCTCCTATCTATCTATCTCCTATCTATCTATCTATCTATCTATCTATCTATCTCCTATCTATCTATCTCCTATCTATCTCCTATCTATCTCCTATCTATCTCCTATCTATCTCCTATCTATCTATCTATCTATCTATCTCCTATCTATCTATCTATCTCCTATCTATCTATCTATCTATCTATCTATCTATCTATCTATCTATCTCATATCTATCTATCTATCTCCTATCTATCCCAAATCTATCTATCTCCTATCTATCTATCTCCTATCTATCTATCTCCTATCTATCTATCTCATATCTATCTATCTATCTATCTATCTCCTATCTATCTATCTATCTCCTATCTATCTATCTATCTATCTCCTATCTATCTATCTCCTATCTGTCTATCTATCTATCTATCTATCTCCTATCTATCTATCTATCTCCTATCTCCTATCTATCTCCTATCTATCTCATATCTATCTCCTATCTATCTATCTATCTCCTATCTATCTATCTATCTCCTATCTATCTATCTATCTCCTATCTATCTATCTATCTATCTATCTCCTATCTATCTATCTATCTATCTATCTATCTATCTATCTATCTATCTTTCTCCTACAAAGTAAAATCGAACTAACATTTTACAAACCTTTTGTGAATCTTTAATTGTTCTGCAAAAAACATTATTATCTGCGGTGAAATATCACAATCTGCTGCTGTAAACTAGTTGATTGCTTTGTGTAACTGCAGAATAGCGCTTCGTGTGACACAATGTTTAGAAGCAGCGTCACCTGCTGATATAGAAACGGACAGATTTACCATCCAGCAGTCCATAACACGGTGACAGCGAATCAGAACGCTGCGTTGCCGGCGACGGATCTGTGACGTCTCTGCTGGACGGTATAAACAGTAAAACAAGGGCCTGCGGCGTAAATAAATGCTGGCGGCTTTGTACGGTAATTGGACTTCAGATCAGCGTGCGTAACTGACCGTGAAATCGGACGAGACGGTGGCGATGGCGACGACGGAAGGGCTCTAATCTGCCTTACATTTATAAGGGCTCTAATCTGCCTTACATCTATATAGACAGAATTCAGATACAATCAGAGACTTCTGATGATTTTATTGGAATTTATATACAGGCTGAAATGTAAGAGGCGCGAGACGCAGTCTGTGATTACCGCCAAAACGGCCCCTGAACGACCGTATTAATTATTAACGGCCTCATTAGGAGATGGCACTGAGCGCTAATCCATTATTCACACCGTGGCGGAGTTAGATGTCGGCAGGACTAAGGAAGAGTGAATGAGCGGACGCGGCGGCCACGTGAATGAGGGGAATGGGGGGCACAATCCAACGGAAGGCGTGTACTGTATTTTGTTCTATCGTCTGCTGCCATCTTGTGGGAAAATCATGTATTGCATTTGGAAATGCAAAGTAAGGCAGCTGTCACATGTAGGCGTATTCAAGATGTCCTGTATACCAAACCTTGGCGTACAAAAGTTACAAATTATGGGGCACTCCATTACTTTCGACTTTAAGCCTTTTTACACCGTAAACGCGTCCAGCGAGAAAATGATGGACGAGAATTCGCTCGTTTGCCATTGATCGCATCTTTTATACTGACATAAAGTTTGTCTTTGCTCAGCAGAAATTAAAGCGGTATAAATGGGAAATTGTCAAACCTTTTGAAGATGTGATCATGGCCAGCAAACAGTCCGGGAACGATTCGGTGAGTGGTCTCAAAAGTGAACATAAATGCCCATTTATCGGCATGTGTCAAAGGCGATTGGGCGAACGCTCACCATGCGCTATACACTCACTTGTCTCTTGCTTTCCTTCAATTTATCTTTACATGTAAACCCATCAAAAGTCAATGCTGCTCCAGATAAGAAGGTTGCATGTCGCCATCTGGTGGTAGATAGCAGAATTGTAGCTATCGCCATTCTATTGGATTGGGGGGAATAAAGTTTCTCCTCGAGGAAAGCGCCAAGTTGGCATAGAGAGTCTTATATAGGCCATGGGCCATGCAATGCTCCCTGGAAA
The DNA here is from genome assembly GCF_035609145.1 of Eleutherodactylus coqui. Classification (NCBI taxonomy): domain Eukaryota; kingdom Metazoa; phylum Chordata; class Amphibia; order Anura; family Eleutherodactylidae; genus Eleutherodactylus; species Eleutherodactylus coqui. The sequence goes on from NC_089838.1 coordinate 2,447,561, forward strand.
AAGGATGCAAATAGGGGATTCACAGCGCCACCTATGAGAAATAGTCCAACTTTGGGCAAAAGTACACAAATTTTACATGCACTGAAATTATCGCAGTGCATTGTTCATATGTACAGCGGCAGAAGGCGGTCACAGCCGGGTAATGCCATCTATAAGGTTATTTGTATCGGGCTTCCTCCTTAGTGTAGCAGAATGAATACGACCTTATGGCACAAAGTGTGTCTAGGGACTGGCGGGAGGCGGTATATCACCTGGTGCCCTCCTCTATGCCCGGCTGCTGGGGATCTACGTTGCTCAAGGACGGCCTCGCCACTCCTTAGACTGCCCAATGCACACAGAGTTGCCATTCGGCTGGAGAACCACCGACTCAGCCGCTCATTTACTCTAGAGCCCGGTGCCGGCATTTACTTCTTACTGGCCATATTGATGTCTGGTAATCACCTCCAGCCGGGCAGCAACCATATCAAGCGCTGTAACTTGCCTTGAGTCTCAGCGTCCGCGCTGCGTACACTATGTGCAGACGGCAGTGGGGGATCTTCTCTGAGCGATGCCACAGCGTCCTAGTCGGAGCTTCAAGTTGAGTTATAGCGCTGCATATGGTTGCTGCTTGGCCAAAGGTCCAGGGGTGGGAAGGGCAGCTAGAGTAGGCCCTATTGCATCTGGGGCCACTAAGGGGAGTACTATTACTGCTTGGGCTACTAAGGGGGCCCTATTAGTAATGGGGACACAAAAGGGTCCCTGTTACTACTGGAACCACAAAAGGTGGCCTTATTATCACTGGGAGCACTAAAGAGGGATGTATTGGAATTGGGGCCACTGAGAGAGGGCATTATTGCTATTAGGGCCACTAAGGGGGGCACCATTACAACTGTGGACTTTGAAGTGGGCCCTATATTAATGGGGCCACTAAGGGGTGGCACTATTATGGCTGGGGCCTCTAAAGAGAGCCCTATTACTATTAGGGCAACTAAGAGGGGGCGCTATTACTACTGAAGCTACTGAGAGGAAGCATCCAGGAAGCTATGGCCACCAATGGGGGCTCCATTACTGCTGGGGCCACTAAAGGGGGCACTATTACTATTGTAACTACTAAGGGGGGCACTATTATTCTTTGGACCAGTAAAGGGGCCCTATTACTTCTAGGCACACTCTCAATGGGTGGCCCTATTACTACTTGGAGCCACTAATGACGGTTCTATTACCAATGGGGCCACTAAGAGGGGGTACCATTACTATTACTAAAAGTGGCCCTATCACTACTGCGGCCACTAGAATAACGGAAGTAAAAACATACGTTGTGGTAAGCCACGCCCCTAAACCACGGCTCCTTTTAACATAGCCAATATTTCCCTGTGGCAACCCTAGATTCACACTGAGCACTTGTGATGCATCTCATGAGCAGCACTGGCCAATCTAAAAGCCGCATCTAGTGTCTGACTACAGCGGCCCAGTGTCCGTCGGGTAATAAGAAGACCAATGTCGTCTTCACCACAGAGCGCCCCCAGGAACCAGCAGATCTCTGGCAGTATGGCCATAGAGGGCAGCACCAAGTTATATAATACCCCACTCTTGGTCCCTGGGTAAATCTTCAGGACTGGAGGGTGACTTTAAGACCCTCTTACATGGGTGAAGGATTTAGCATGAATATGCTGGCGATCAGCAGACACGCCAACATTGTCTGATTCATGCCCGCACATCAGGGGGATGCCTTGTAATCAGGGGGATGTCCTGCGATAAAACCTTTCTGCATGGCGATAATCATAGTAGCAGTCGGCAACATATCATTAACCCTCCGCCATCGGCAACGATCGGCACGCTATTGCTTGATCAGCATTGTGATACCAGCAGGGAATCGGCCGGTGTAGAAGGGCCTATAGTAATGACAATGCAGAAAACGAGAACTCATGGATCGCATAGGACGATGGCGGACTGCTGTTATCACAGAGCCTGCTAGCAAAACTCTGACGGGTCCCCACCCCACATGGGGGCTCCGCCTCTATCCTGTGCCGAGTCATTTCATCATATAGGGGTATAGATCTGAGGAGAGCTGTTTCTATGACGTGATAAATGATATAATTCTTAATGCCTGCAGCCACCACTAGAGGGAGCTCTTTGCATGTAAATTCATACAGCTGTCATTGCACTCATTGGACGTTGTATATATCTGCATGTAGTGAGCTCCCTCTTGTGGTGGCTGCAGGTAGTGGCAATAATTTACCAAACTAAGGACTCTCTCAAGCGGGCCAATATGGGTTACACGTCTGAAGATCGCTTGTGTAATTTACAGTGCAAATAAGTCCCTGTGAGCCCTAATAGATACTATCTGCTCGTCTCTTATCACTCATCGGGGCTTGATCTCCACAGGTGGCATTATGGGTAATGGTCGCACCCGTGGTTCAGGTTTGTTTTCGAATTCATGCATCTTCTTAGTGCTGCAGAAGTTGAAGACATTTCTGGGCCCTGGTGCCTGAGGACTCCAACTCGCCTCTGCTACATCAGTGCACAAGCAGTGTAAGATGGGGCTAGTGCCGAACTGTGATGTAATATCAGTGTAGCCTCACCGCATACATAAAGGATGGCGCTGTTAACCACAAGTTATGGGGACACTCTGACTGCCATTATTGGGATGGCATGGTTCATTGTGCTTGGCACTGTACCGGGGGCACTATCTGGCACTGGTTACATATGGATTGGTGCTGTTGCCAGGCCACTCTAGGTGGTACTTTTTAAGTGGCATCAAGACACAAATAATTGGTATGCAAATGAGAGATGGAAAAATATCTGTGCAGCGCCAGCTGCTGGAAGGTAGCTTCCCTATAAATCAATGTGGGGAAGCTACTTTCCAATAGGTGGCGCTGCAGAGACATGTTTCCATCTATTATTTGCATATTATTTCCCAGCATTGCATAGCCTATACGTCACCTGATGCCAACTTGTTGGTCTCCACAAGGAGAAACGGTACCCCTCACCCCAGACAAATAATGGGGGGCACTTTTGATAGAGTGCTATGGGACCATTAATGGGGCCCTCGCCGGCTATTACTACTCACAGGAATTAAGAAGGAATATCCAGCGTTGAACAAATCATTTATTGGAGGACTTTTAAATCCGGGCAGCGACATCCCAAGTGCCAACGCATGGCAGAATGTCCTTATTCGTCGCCGTTCATTGGACCATCCTGGCATAATTAATGCAGACACTCCGGCTGGGAACTTCCATGGACCACTCTGGATGCCATCTTGGGGGCATGGGCAGTATTCAAGAGCAGCGATTATGTATGCAGGGTCTCTGCCGTCTAATACTTCAGCATTTTCCCCCCAAGATCTGTTTGCTGTCAATGAATGGAAAGCTTCTTGTTTACATTCAGAGGCTGAAAACCTGCATAGAGCCAATACGTCTCACAGCTGAGGGTTTGTTAACATTGCATCCAGTCTAGACAATCTTCAGCTAGGGTAATGGGTACCGGTCATCGCCTGTGAGCACCACAGACAAAGTTATGACGGCCATAGGACAGGTCCGAGGAGTCTGGGGATGTACCCGACCCTCCAGTCCTGCACTGGTGGAAGTCGGTCTCATCTTAGCAGGCTGCGCACGCACCTACTGTTCTCTATGGGAGTGCATGATATCCGCTGACTTACACGGGGGGCAGCGCAGAAGCCGCGAGTCAGGAAAGTATGCAAAGTTACTTTATGGTGCAGAATGCACGAAACACAAAACGGGAGCGCTAATCCGTTTGTTTGTGTCGGATACAAATCCCCAGTTCTGGGCCAATCATAGAGCAGCTTTCATCTGTTATTCCGCTGAGATAAAATGAAAGCTGCGCTGTGATTGGTTGCTTTGGGCACCAAAAACTGTTTATTACTGTGTGTTGATTTCCTGTTAGACAGAGGTGATACATGAGGGCCGACGGATCATTATCCACACGGACATCCAAAGCGGCATTAGGAAGGGTGGGCCAAAGATTGGCGGCTCCAGCAGGGTTAGACGGGGCAAGAAGCCGTCTGGAAACACCTCAGTCTGACTCTTCTAGTGGGAATTACTTGTTGGAAACAACCAGAATACTAAATCGAGTCCATAGACTCCATCGGTGGAAGCAAATTTGGGGGTTGCTGCATTAAAATTCAAGGAAAAGCAAAAAAATGCAAATAAGGTTGCCATGACAACAGTTTCTTTTAGCCTCTAACCTCTGCGGGTGGAGATTATACTGCGGACCGAATGTCCTGTCACCTGATCGCTCCAACAGACACTGACAAATATAGGACAGGTTCCCTTTAAGACATTAGCAGCACACATCTCTCCTGTGCTGATAGTTTGTTACAATGTATCAGGCTGCAGTCAAGACTCTCAGAGGATTGTCCACACTGGATCCACCGATTGGGCAACGTTTTAGCTCTTCAGTCTCTGGCTGTAAACAAGAATATTCTCATTCACTGACAGAAAACAGAGATCTTAATCTCTTCTGGTGAGCAATATTACACATAGTTACCACAACATCCAAATGCTACCAGGCTACTAGGGGGCACAGTGCTGGGCATGGCTGGTCCGATGGGCGTCTCTGCTGAACTGATTCTTGCAGTAGTGCTACTCTGCAGGCCATATAATAGCATTGTTATTACATGTGGTTGGCCCTAGGGGGCGCTACAAGTACACGTGTGCATGCTCTAGTTATCCAGTTCTTTTCAGCATTGGAATCGTGTAATAGGCAGCTTAAAGGGGCTGTTCATTTGTAAATTAGTGATAGGCCATCAATTCAGGGGCGTAACTATAGAGGGTGCAGGGGATGCGGTTGCACCCGGGCCCAGGAGCCTTAGGGGGCCCATAAGGCCTCTCTTCTCTATATACGGAGCCCAGTATTATGAAAAAAGCATTATAGTTGGGGACTCTGTTACAGATTTTGCAGCGGGGCCCAAATGCTTGAAGTTACGCCTCTGCATCAATTAGTAGATCAGCGAGCATCTGCTGCCCGGGATCCGTGCCGATCAGCTCTGACTTCTACAACTGCAGTGAAAGCAGAGCTGCCTGCTTCCTGTACAAATCAGCTCGGTGCACACTTGATTAGTGGGAGTCCTGAGCGGCAGACCCCTCCATTCTTCTATGATAGGTCATAAATAATTAACAACTGGACCGCCCCTTTAATGACACACATTTGTGCAATTCAGTATCACCATTGCTGTACTGTTCCCACTGTTTACACTGCTGAGCAGCTCCTCGGGGGCGGGGCTTTCGTGTGAATGACTGCTCAGATCTCTGGTCCTGTATTGGGAGCTCCCAGTGCCGTATATGTAAGTTTCCATTGATCTCCCGCATATGGACAGACACGGCCCAAGATGAGACTACATGCAGACGCGGTCGGTCAGGCACAGAAGCAATGAGCGCAACATGAGATTATTTCACAATTTTATTGCACAACTGAAAATAAACAAATGTTCTTGAATTTATTTACACGCCATTTCCTCCGGAGATGCTGCGAACGCATTCACACATGACAACCGTCTCAAAGGCAAAGCCGCTATGTTGCCCGTAGCAGCCAATCAGATTATGTTTCACTTTTTTTTCTACGGCAGGTTAAACAATAAGACAAGGGCTCTGATTGGTTCCTGGAGGCAACAAGGACGGCCTCTTCTCTGACGGGGCCCGTGTTTCTCTTCTCATTTGTGGACTGTCTGCGAGATACAAGGTTGCATTTACACGTTACGGTTGTATGCTGAATCGCAACAAAAACTGTGATTTTGCATCAGTTTGTGAAAACTGCGCCAAAAAACACAATATGACGGCAACACGGGAATGCAACCAAACTTGGGAGTAAAATAAAGAATTTCACTTTTTTGCTTTTGCGCAAATAATAATGATCACAATGCATCAGGCCTTGTGACTCCAAACTGGATCATGTGACCTGGTTACCCGTAGCAACCAGAGTTCAGCTTTCATCTTCTAAACTGCGTAGGGGACGTGAGACTTTGGCGCAGATTTACTTAAGAATTTGCGCCAGAAATCTGGCAGAGAAAAGTGGTATATTTTGGTGTAAAAAAGTGCAAGTTTTTGCTAGTGGCTCCTCCCTTTTTTAAAAACAAGGGCAAGACTTAGCATTAAGGAGCATGGCTGCTTGCGACCCCATCACATTTGGCACAGATGCGCCAAGTTAATAGGTGGCGCGCGCCTCCTAATACTTTTTGTACAATTCCTGCCAGTAAATTAGGGTCTATCTATTTTGCCCTGGATGCCAGGATTTTGGCGCCTAAAAGACGTAATTTTGGCATATGCCCCAAAACTGCCACTTTTAGGGTATTTTTGCTGCTCCCCACCACTTTCCCGTATAGTTGGTGGGGCCTGGCAGTCACTTCTAGTATAATCTACACCTACTTCAGCTCGGACCGGTGTAGGTGCCACCAGATGAGACAAATATATGGAGGGGTTTGCGTCCCTTATTGTCGCTTGTAGGGGGACCCAAAGTTACCTGGACGCTGAGTGAAATGCTGCTGAAAGTAAACAGGCTGTTTGGGTCAAAGTGGAGGAGGTGCTCGAAGTAACCAATCAGATTCTGTCTTACATTTTCTCAGTACTTGTGCTGATTGGCTGCTATGATTAAGTCTTCCATTCACTTCTTAATGCCCAAAAATCAGAATCACTTAAAGGAGTTTTTCTATCCCAAAATGCATTTCTTGACATTTTATTCCCGTATTAATGTTTGCCCCAATGAATGACCAGGTACCTTTTTTTTCTCAGTTTCTCGGACCCCATCATGACCCTCCTAGCGCAGACCCCTTTCCACGGTTCCGCCCAACGCCAACCTGTGGCCACCAAACCCAGCATGCACTGTGCCTGGTTCAGAGGACGTCCTTGTCCCACCCAGCAGTCCTACGGAGTCCAACTGCGTACTTCTGGCCCCGTCGTACTTGATGACGCTCCCTAGGACCAGGCTGGTCACCGGGCAGGACGTCACCGGAGCTACAAATAATTACAGCTGATCTGCATTATATGGCTGGAATCAAAAGAATGGTGCGTGTATCATGTATGATCAGTCACAGAGTCGGATGGCAAGGCTAATGGCCCAGGAAACGCCTTAATGGTAATTGGTTGCCATGGGCAACAAGGCCGCTCTTCCTCCGATACTATTTCACTACGGGGCCCGTTACCCGCCCATACACTAACTGCAGATTACTGGACTGTGTTGATGTGAACGGAAATGAAGACTTGTCACACAAACTTATCTCACCGGCAAAGATAATTGCAGATTTCTGTCACCATGGCAAAATAAGCCATAAAAAACGAACACAAATGTGAGACGTCAAGAAAGAAACGAGAGCAACAGAAAAAAGTTACACATTAAATGGGAGAAAAGAGGGCGTTAAGATCTCGGGGGCGATGGTTGAGGCTAATGACGAGCTTAGAACCAGAGCTTCTCACGTTGGCCGGACACTTTGGGCGTTCTGGTGGGCACTGTGAAGTGAGGGCCCCGTAAGGAACATAAAATAGGGCCCCGCCTGTCCATGTGTGCCCTCCAAGGCATGAGGCCACTTATCTCACTACCACTATAGATATAACAGGAGGATTTGGCCTAAAAAAAAAAAAAAATGGGCGTTTAGGAGACGGTAAAGGTTGGCCAAACCTTCCCTCATAAACATGAACATTTGGTTCTGCTAAATGGGAACGGAGATAAATGGATCCCATGAACCCTGGTGCCCCTTATCTCTAGGGTAAAGGGGTTGTCCAGGGAAGGGGTGTTGGAAGCTCCACTTCCTTCCCCGTTCCAACATCGAGTCCAGTGGTATGGACCTCTCGGAACATCATCGCATGGTGGCGGGCTGGATGCTCTTCGCAGGGAAGGGGGCTGACGGCTGGGCCATTTACATAGACCAAACATCTTGAACAAGTGTTCATTAGAACATTCGTCGATGATCAGCAGATGAACAAGGAAACGTCAACCAAGAGCCCATCTCTTTGATCGACGCTCATTTAAAATACCTGATTGACCATTCATGTAAACTTCTCATTAGTTATTGAGCTGGACAGCTAACCCCCTTGCGATAATGTCACAGGAAGTGGAACCGGTGTTGGAACCTGGCCGGCAGTGGAGATTCCAACACCGCTGTATTGGCTATTTCTCTTCCCAGGACAACCCCTTTAAAATCCAACTTGTCCAACCCTTATCTCCTCCGCTGGGAGACATTGTAGGATCATTAGGCTGGCCATAAACATTAATGTTGGTTGAACCCACCAAGCATTATTGGCTGTCCAGCTAATGTGTATGGTGGCCTTCCAACTCTCCATGATGGCAGTGGACATAAGGAATGGAGAGCTGGATTTCAACATGCTTGATCCTTTAGTTCTTAGGAAGATAAGTTGCCACTAGAGGTCTCTGGCAGTGGCTTACTCCCCTCTCCCCGAGCAGGTGCCTGGGGTTGTCAGGGGAGGTAGCTGTTGGCATGAATGAGCATTCAGCCGACAGTTATCTAAAACGTATTGCCAGCTTGCGTCTGTCCTCATGCACCGTAGCTTATTGGTGGATCCTGACAAACATTTTGGGATCCGCTCACAAATATCAGCAAAAAAGGTAGAAAATTATATATATATATATATATATTGCTCCGGATCAATGGAGAGCCAGAGGGTGCTGGTTTATGTAACCCTGACTGAACGAAACATGTACAGAGCCACTACACCATTCTAGCAACTTCTTGAGTTGCTCCTCAAGATCTTGAAGACATCTTTCCTTTTCGTTCAAATTGACTTTTACCCCATCTAGTCAAATTAGGTTGGGATTTTTTGTACTATATGGATGCCTATAGGATGCAGAATGTCACGCACGTCATGTGGATCTACTATATATGTCGGATGAGAACAGAACAGCATGTTGTAGTCTTTCCTCGGTCTCCGAGCGTCGCCTTCCATTGGTTACCAAGCAGCCGCCGACTGCAGGTCTTAGTGCATTAGACGTAATGTTCTTTTTGTAAACATGACAATTAATACTGAACGGTAAAAAATAGTGGAAAAATCCATTGGGTTCTTCTAACTCATCCGTCTTCACAAACGTCCATCAACACTCCCTTGGGTGGGATGGAACTTTCCACGGCGCCATCTTTCTATTGTATCGAATCCCTGGGAAGTATTAGCCCGCCTTTCCATGCACGCATTCTTCTCGAGTTCGGCCGGCGTGGACAATGGAGCTTGCTCCAAGACGAAAGTCCAGTAAGACATTGCATAGTAATGTTGTTCTGGGCTTTCCGGGAACGCACGGAGCTATGAATTTCCTGAAAATGAACATGCCGCAGTATAAATGGCAAAGCCCTAGAGATGTCCGAGCGCATCAATGTCTTCCAGGCCGCTCAGGGGACCGTCACTAATTACAGAGAGGATAAAAATGACAGCTGAAGAAGGAACAGGCCGGCTCTTCACGCCAAGAACAAAAGGCGTCTTAGTCTTACGGGCATAGAGTCTTCTGTTGTCCAAGGAAGATGCCACCACCGGGAGAGGCTCGGCATGGTGATATAGTGTGTCACGTTCACATTCAACCATCACAGTCGCTCGCTCTCGCCCCGCCTCCTTGGAGATGGCAGAGTGTGAAGAGTTCTTCATTTCTTTTATACAGCGATGAATACAATACAAAAATAGAAAGAAATGCCCTTTGGATCTTTACATTGTCAACACTGCTACTTTTGATTTTCTTTTTACATTTTTTTTTTTGGGTGAAACGAGATTTCACACCAAGTCCCTCATTTCTGCCCCCCGGTAGGCAAGTTGCGAAACAGTGCATCGCCCCGAGATGGGTCTTGTTTGAACCCATAAATACTTTTCTGTGGTCATGGTGGACCACCATTTAAGCTTTGTTCTGTAGCACCAGAGGAGAAGTCCTCTGACCTTTCTATCTACCTGGATCCTCATCCGTTATGTTCTCTGCTCTGATGATTGTTGGAGTCAGGAGGGGAAGAAGGGACAATAGGTAAAAGTTCCTCGAAGGACCACAGTCTCCAACCAAGCATGGATGGTTGATGGCACACTGTTGAGGTCTTCCTCAGATGTTAGGCACATCCAAACCCTTCCGTTCCCAGGTCTCGTTAGCTATTGTTCTCTGCAGTGAGGTATTTGAGAGCTGTGAATCCGTAACGTCGGGACATGTCTTGTTGGAATTCCTCCTTCAACGTTTTCAGGCAAATTCGATATTGCTTGTTTGAGCGGAACTTTGTGATGTCAAAGCTCGGGGCGTGCGGCATGTGGATCATGTAGGCGTTTGGCAGCACGGTGAATTCATATTCCTACAGGAAGAAGAAGAAAAATCAGAAATGGTCACAGGCAACAATAAGGCCTCCTGTCCACGGGCGATATTTCACTGCGTTACCTGTGGAGATAATCCGCACACGGGTAACACAATGAACATTTCCCATAGAATAACTATGGAAAGTGCAGCCCGATGTACACGAGAGGCAAATCACAGCGATTTTCCGCTCGCCTATAAAAATCGCGGTATGCTGCGATTTTCCGCGATGAACCTATCATAATTTATAGGTTCATTGCGGAAAATCACGGTGAGATAATGCTCCCCTGTGGCGTCTCCTGAGGCGGTATATCGCAACGCCGGTGGACAGCCGGCCTAATTCTGTTCATGGGAAGGAGGGAGGTTGTTACTGTTATGTGTGCTGCTGAGACCTGTAGTACAATTGTCTCTAGCAGCACAGCTTCACAGGTGGTCGAGGGTTAATTGAGCTAGCTGGGTGTGGTGAACTCCTGCTAACCAATCCTCTGGGTCTGTCAGTTTTGTGTCAGCTTGCTGTATGACCTGCTATCTGTGTCCTGTGCTGTTACAGCTTTCTGTGTGAATGGTGTCCGGTTCTGCTGGACTCCTGGTTAGTGTAGGGACTAGCGGTATAACCAGGAGCAGTGAAGTGGCCCGCTAGCTTCCATGTTTTGTACAAAATATCAACTAATACCTGGTATTTATATTCAGCTTATCATCTGTTTCTAGTGGTTGCATTTTGGCTGCTGTATGCTGTGTATTCTGGCTCTGTGTATCCTGTTGTTCTGTCCCTGTCATGTGACATGTGAATGCGTCCTGTTCTGTGGCGTGGTTCCTAGGATCAGCTAGGGCCCAGATCCAAAGATCGCTGGGCTGCCCTTTATTGGGGCGATGTCCCTGCGTAGGTAGGGCCATGCCATCCTCCCAGTAGCACAGGGACAGTTGTCTGAAACCCGTGCGTATCCGTATCTCTTGGTCACGATCGTGTGGGCCCCGTGCTTAGTTTGCCCACACGATCGTAACAGTTACAGTCCCGCCTCTTGTCACCATACATGGTATTATTTCAAGGGAATGTCCACCTTTTTTTTATGTCCAACACTCTGTGCCGCTAATCCCACATGGTGGACATACAGTTGAAATCAAAATTAGTCAACCCCCATTGCAAATTACATTTATTTGTCCCACTTACAAACGTTCAGCTATTTGAAAAATGACAATTAAACAAAACCAATTTAAATAGCTCAACACGACTAATGCAGCACGTCTCTTCTCCAAATTCACCACAAGATGGGGCTTTTAATGACTCCAGAACTATTCAACTCCCTAAATAGAATCCTTCATAAGAGCAAATCAGCTGTCGTCTCAAGCACACCCGGTGCAACTAATCATGGGCTTCAGTAGTTGTATCAGGTGTGCTTGAGATAAAACACATCAGATACCTGGAGTGCCGAGGGCTTCACTGACTGTGACATTTGATTGCATGTTAAAAATATGGCTGAGTCAGGAGAGGGGTGCAAAAAGTTATAGAAGAGATCTTTGTCTTATACGACGAACAAGGAAAATGATGCAAAAAGGCCCTGAATGTTCCTACAGATACAGATGGAAACAGTTCAGAGTTATAGGAACACTGGCTGCATTACCTAGATGTGTCAGGAAGAGGGCGCTATCACCAGTTGCCACCAGATTCTGAGGAGGAAGGTGGTTAAATGCCTCCAGTGACTGCAGCGAGATCTGGTGGCCTCTTTCACACGGGCGACAGCGATATCTCTGTGTTTTCTTGTGGTCGTATCCTGATTTTTGGCGCTGCAAAGTCGCCACCAGAAGCCGCCGTCTGGTGATGCATCACGTCTGCAGCCGGTCAGAACGGCAGAAGGAGCTCGACTAAGTACAAATTCCCAATCTTTGCTCTACAGACCTGTATAAAGGGTCAAGCATTGATTTGCAGGAATGCTGCCATCCAATAGGTGGCGCTGCAGAGGGATTGTCCCATCTCCCTTATTTGCACTGAGTACTACAGCTGCCTGTCGGGGGGGGGGGCGTAGTTCTGAGACTACACAACATGTGTAGGAGCCCCTATGTATCTATAATAGTGGGGTCTTCTTGTGTGACCCCAGGCTGGCAGTGACCCTTCTCTCTGTGCCCCCCTGTAGAGACCCCCAGTTACCTGTGCATCCAGCTCCATGATGTGAGCCACTTTGTTCCATCCAAATCCAACAAATCTGCGGTCGTACTCCGGGCAGTTCCGTCTGACCACCACGTAGGGTTCAAAATCTGCTTCCCATTCCACCCGGTAAGGAGTCGTTGCCGTCCTCCATTTGGCAAAGTTGGTGGGAGCGTGCCCCTTGGTCCAGACGTGGTACCTGCAATGTAATAATCCCATTTTAATACATTCAACAACGTCTTCTCCAGGTAAACGTCACCTGGTTCCAGAAAGCTTTCATGACATACGCTTTCTTCGGTGGGGGTCCAGGTGCTGAGGGACCACCACCAATCCTACAGAGCCTGCAGTAAAGAGAACACTTCCCAAAATGCAAATCACCACAGCAAGCTCTGTGAAGACACTGAAGAAGCAGGGAATACTGTAAGAATTGAGCTCTGGAGCTGCAGAATACTGAGCTACAAAGGTGAGGCTATAGAGAGCGGTACAATAATGAGTGTCTGCAGGTAGTAGTGAAGCATGGTGGAGAGCGGTACAATAATGGGTGTCTGCAGCAAGCAGTGAAGCATGGTGGAGAGCGGTACAATAATGAGTGTCTGCAGGCAGCAGTTACGCATTGTGGAGAGCGGTACAATAATGGGTGTCTGCAGCAAGCAGTGAAGCATGGTGGAGAGCAGTACAATAATAAGTGTCTGCAGGCAGCAGTGACGCATGGTGGAGAGCAGTACAATAATGAGTGTCTGCAGGCAGCAGTGAAGCATGGTGGAGAGCGGTACAATAATGAGTGTCTGCAGGCAACAGTGAAGCATGGTGGAGAGCAGTACAATAATGAGTGTCTGCAGGCAGCAATGAAGCATGGTGGAGAGCAGTACAATAATGAGTGTCTGCAGGTAGTAGTGAAGCATGGTGGAGAGCGGTACAATAATGAGTGTCTGCAGGCAGCAGTGAAGCATGGTGGAGAGCAGTACAATAATGAGTGTCTGCAGGTAATAGTGAAGCATGGTGGAGAGCAGTACAATAATGAGTGTCTGCAGGCAGCAGTGAAGCATGGTGGAGAGCAGTACAATAATGAGTGTCTGCAGGCAGCAGTGAAGCATGGTGGAGAGTGGTACAATAATGAGTGTCTGCAGGCAGCAGTGAAGCATGGTAGAGAGCGGTACAATAATGAGTGTCTGCAGGCAGCAGTGAAGCATGGTGGAGAGCGGTACCATAATGAGTGTCTGCAGGCAGCAGTGAAGCATGATGGAGAGCAGTACAATAATGAGTGTCTGCAGGCAGCAGTGAAGCATGGTGGAGAGTGGTACAATAATGAGTGTCTGCAGGCAGCAGTGAAGCATGGTAGAGAGCGGTACAATAATGAGTGTCTGCAGGCAGCAGTGAAGCATGGTGGAGAGCGGTACCATAATGAGTGTCTGCAGGCAGCAGTGAAGCATGGTGGAGAGCAGTACAATAATGAGTGTCTGCAGGCAGCAGTGAAGCATGGTGGAGAGTGGTACAATAATGAGTGTCTGCAGGCAGTAGTGAAGCATGGTGGAGAGCGGTACAATAATAAGTGTCTGCAGGCAGCAGTGAAGCATGGTGGAGAGCAGTACAATAATAAGTGTCTGCAGACAGCAGTTACGCAAGGTGGAGAGCAGTACAATAATGAGTGTCTGCAGGCAGCAGTGAAGCATGGTGGAGAGCGGTACAATAATGAGTGTCTGCAGGCAACAGTGAAGCATGGTGGAGAGCAGTACAATAATGAGTGTCTGCAGGCAGCAATGAAGCATGGTGGAGAGCAGTACAATAATGAGTGTCTGCAGGCAGCAATGAAGCATGGTGGAGAGCAGTACAATAATGAGTGTCTGCAGGTAGTAGTGAAGCATGGTGGAGAACGGTACAATAATGAGTGTCTGCAGGCAGCAGTGAAGCATGGTGGAGAGCAGTACAATAATGAGTGTCTGCAGGCAGCAATGAAGCATGGTGGAGAGCAGTACAATAATGAGTGTCTGCAGGTAGTAGTGAAGCATGGTGGAGAGCGGTACAATAATGAGTGTCTGCAGGCAGCAGTGAAGCATGGTGGAGAGCAGTACAATAATGAGTGTCTGCAGGTAATAGTGAAGCATGGTGGAGAGCAGTACAATAATGAGTGTCTGCAGGCAGCAGTGAAGCATGGTGGAGAGCAGTACAATAATGAGTGTCTGCAGGCAGCAGTGAAGCATGGTGGAGAGTGGTACAATAATGAGTGTCTGCAGGCAGCAGTGAAGCATGGTAGAGAGCGGTACAATAATGAGTGTCTGCAGGCAGCAGTGAAGCATGGTGGAGAGCGGTACCATAATGAGTGTCTGCAGGCAGCAGTGAAGCATGATGGAGAGCAGTACAATAATGAGTGTCTGCAGGCAGCAGTGAAGCATGGTGGAGAGTGGTACAATAATGAGTGTCTGCAGGCAGCAGTGAAGCATGGTAGAGAGCGGTACAATAATGAGTGTCTGCAGGCAGCAGTGAAGCATGGTGGAGAGCGGTACCATAATGAGTGTCTGCAGGCAGCAGTGAAGCATGGTGGAGAGCAGTACAATAATGAGTGTCTGCAGGCAGCAGTGAAGCATGGTGGAGAGTGGTACAATAATGAGTGTCTGCAGGCAGTAGTGAAGCATGGTGGAGAGCGGTACAATAATAAGTGTCTGCAGGCAGCAGTGAAGCATGGTGGAGAGCAGTACAATAATAAGTGTCTGCAGACAGCAGTTACGCAAGGTGGAGAGCAGTACAATAATGAGTGTCTGCAGGCAGCAGTGAAGCATGGTGGAGAGCGGTACAATAATGAGTGTCTGCAGGCAACAGTGAAGCATGGTGGAGAGCAGTACAATAATGAGTGTCTGCAGGCAGCAATGAAGCATGGTGGAGAGCAGTACAATAATGAGTGTCTGCAGGCAGCAATGAAGCATGGTGGAGAGCAGTACAATAATGAGTGTCTGCAGGTAGTAGTGAAGCATGGTGGAGAACGGTACAATAATGAGTGTCTGCAGGCAGCAGTGAAGCATGGCGGAGAGCAGTACAATAATGAGTGTCTGCAGGTAATAGTGAAGCATGGTGGAGAGCAGTACAACAATGAGTGTCTGCAGGCAACGGTGAAGCATGGTGGAGAGCAGTACAATAATGAGTGTCTGCAGGCAGCAGTGAAGCATGGTGGAGAGTGGTACAATAATGAGTGTCTGCAGGCAGCAGTGAAGCATGGTAGAGAGCGGTACAATAATGAGTGTCTGCAGGCAGCAGTGACGCATGGTGGAGAGCAGTACAATAATGAGTGTCTGCAGGCAGCAGTGAAGCATGGTGGAGAGCAGTACAATAATAAGTGTCTGCAGGTAATAGTGAAGCATGGTGGAGAGCAGTACAATAATGAGTGTCTGCAGGCAGCAGTGAAGCATGGTGGAGAGCAGTACAATAATGAGTGTCTGCAGGCAGCAGTGAAGCATGGTGGAGAGTGGTACAATAATGAGTGTCTGCAGGCAGCAGTGAAGCACGGTGGAGAGCGGTACAATAATGAGTGTCTGCAGGCAGCAGTGAGGCATGGTGTAGAGCAGTACAATAAAGAGTGTCTGCAGGCAGCAGTGAAGCACGGTGGAGAGCGGTACAATAATGAGTGTCTGCAGGCAGCAGTGAAGCATGGTGGAGAGCAGTACAATAATGAGTGTCTGCAGGCAGCAGTGAAGCATGGGGGAGAGCGGTACAATAATGAGTGTCTGCAGGCAGCAGTGAAGCATGGGGGAGAGCGGTACAATAATGAGTTTCTGCAGGCAGCAGTGACGCATGGTGGAGAGTGGTACAATAATGAGTGTCTGCAGGCAGCAGTGAAGCATGGTGGAGAGTGGTACAATAATGATTGTCTGCAGGCAGCAGCGAAGCATGGTGGAGAGCAGTACAATAATGAGTGTCTGCAGGCAGCAGTGAAGCATGGTGGAGAGCGGTACAATAATGAGTGTCTGCAGGCAGCAGTGACGCATGGTGGAAAGTGGTACAATAATGAGTGTCTGCAGGCAGCAGCGAAGCATGGTGGAGAGCAGTACAATAATGAGTGTCTGCAGGCAGCAGTGAAGCATGATGGAGAGCAGTACAATAATGAGTGTTTGCAGGCAGCAGTGAAGCATGGTGGAGAGCAGTACAATAATGAGTGTCTGCAGGTAATAGTGAAGCATGGTGGAGAGCAGTACAATAATGAGTGTCTGCAGGCAGCAGTGAAGCATGGTGGAGAGCAGTACAATAAAGAGTGTCTGCAGGCAGCAGTGAAGCACGGTGGAGAGCGGTACAATAATGAGTGTCTGCAGGCAGCAGTGAAGCATGGGGGAGAGCGGTACAATAATGAGTGTCTGCAGGCAGCAGTGAAGCATGGTGGAGAGCGGTACAATAATGAGTGTCTGCAGGCAGCAGTGAAGCATGGGGGAGAGCGGAACAATAATGAGTGTCTGCAGGCAGCAGTGAAGCATGGGGGAAAGCGGTACAATAATGAGTGTCTGCAGGCAGCAGTGAAGCATGGTGGAGAGCGGTACAATAATAAGTGTCTGCAGGCAGCAGTGAAGAATGGTGGAAAGCGGTACAATAATGAGTGTCTGCAGGCAGCAGTGAAGCATGCTGGAGGATTCTTGCAAGTTTCTGGCTGCGTTTCAGCAAATAGATTTGGTCAGGATTCTTGGTGTTCTCAATGCTGAGGAATACAGGCAGATACTTATCCAACATATAATACCATCTGATGGACATTAAATGTATTCTGCAGCAGGACAACAACTCCCAACATCCAGCAATGTCATTAGGAACCATCTCCAGGGTAAAGAAGAACAAGGAGTCCTGGAAGTGCTGCTGTGGCCCCATAGAGCCCGGATCTCACACCATCTAGTCTGTCTGGGATTACATGAAGAGACAGAAGGATCGGAGCGAGCCGACATCCACAGATCTGCAGTTAGTTCTCAAGATGTCTCGAACAACTGCCCTGCCGAGTTCCTGCAAAAACTGTGTGCAAGTGTCCCTAGAGGAACTGATGCTGTTGTCAGGGTTACGGGCGTCCAACCGAATGCCGATGTGATTTACATTTCTGTTTTTTCAGTCACTTTGTTTTTTGTTAATTTATAAGAATAAAATATCATCCCTTCTAGTTTTTGGAAGCTTTCTGACTTTGCAGCATTTCTGCACCGCGGCCCAAATGTTTGCGCAGTGCTGTGTGCCAACAAGACGATGTGAAGAAAAGGCTCCGGCTCTCCTAATACGACGATGGAATACACAAAGTAAATCTCTTGGCCATTAAGGCGCAAAATACGGCGGTCACTAAGGGGTTAAAGTCCCTTTACACGGGCAGCGCATGTCCCCTTTAAGAGAGTAGCACTGCGGCGCGGCGCTGACATCTTCCAGCTGTTGGGCGCTGCTGACTTGATAAGCTTGTTCTTTCTCCTGGCTGTACATCAAGGTCTGAGGAGGTAAAGCCGCAATGTGTTTGTCACCGCCTCCCACTGCGCTGTGTACAGACCTCTGCTAATTAAACGCAAGGCGCGGCTCGCCATCTGCGTCCCCGCCAGCCGCGGCCTCCACCGGACACACTGCGGCCCCATAACATCAGGAGGGATCAAGATCTGTGACATTAAACATATCAGTTTGTGCCTTCAGCGTTGGGAGGGCTGAGAAGAACGAGTCGGCAGCCAGGAATAAATGACAGCATCTGCTGCCGCGTGGACGGCGCCGGGATCTCCTACGGCTGACACATCCGCATCTTGTCACTCCAAGACTCTGCTGACGTCTTACAAGTCTCCACGCAATTAATTGGAGGCTTTGGAGACGTGTCTTGGGCCCCCGAGGGTCTGCAGCAAAGCTCAGCTTGAAAATAACACGGTTTACATATACAGACTGATCTTCAGATCAATCACTCTAGTCACATCTAAAGCTGCATTCAAAACTTTTGACACTTCTCAGAACTCGCGCCTCAGTGTCTGGACAGAACATGCACTGCTGTGCGGCGTTTACACCGGGTCCTACATAGCAGTCTAATAAACAGAGTCTCAGTCCATGTAATCCTAATGCAGCTCTGGATCTGACTAGAGTATAAGGTCTACATTGTCTGCAATGTAGCTCAGCATTCCAATATACAGAAGAGTCGGGACGTCGTGTCACATGGAAGTAACTATAAAGATGAATGGGGCCCGCACCGCGTGTGATCCGTGGTAAAAGGGAGAACTGTGCTGTCCTGCGGACTCAAGAGGAGAGGAACATCCGGCTTGTTATCAGCGCAGAGTCCTGCATCTCTGATGGTATGGGGGGCATTAGTGCCAATGGTACGGGCAGCGCACACATCCTGAGAGGCCCTATAAATGCTGACAGCATATAGAGGTAATACCCTAAACCACATACTGCATCCAGTCACAACAGCATGGCTTCCCAGAAGAGTCTGGGGGTGAACCGTCCGCCTGCAGTCCAGACCGTCCACCAATAGAACCGGCCGCCTGCAGTCCAGACCGCTCACCAATAGAGTTGGCCGCCTGCAGTCCAGACCGCCCACCAAAAGAACCGGCCACCTGCAGTCCATACCGCTCACCAATAGAGTCGGCCGCCTGCAGTCCAGACCGCCCACCAAAAGAACTGGCTGCTTGCAGTCCAGACCGTCCACCAATAAAACCGGCCGCCTGCAGTCCAGACTGTCCTCCAATAGAAGTAGCCACCTGCGGGCCAGATCATCCACCAATAGGACCGGCCACCTGCAGTCCAGACCGTCCACCAATAGAACCGGCCACCTGCAGTCCAGGCCGCCCACCAAAAGAACCGGCCGCCTGCAGTCCAGACCGTCCACCAATAGAACCGGCCACCTGCAGTCCAGACCGCTCACCAATAGAGTTGGCCGCCTGCAGTCCAGACCGCCCACCAAAAGAACTGGCTGCTTGCAGTCCAGACCGTCCACCAATAAAACCGGCCGCCTGCAGTCCAGACTGTCCTCCAATAGAAGTAGCCACCTGCGGGCCAGATCATCCACCAATAGGACCGGCCACCTGCAGTCCAGACCGTCCACCAATAGAACCGGCCACCTGCAGTCCAGGCCGCCCACCAAAAGAACCGGCCGCCTGCAGTCCAGACCGTCCACCAATAGAACTGGCCCCGGTAGTCCAGGTCGTCCACCAATAGAACCGGCCCCTGTAGTCCAGGCCGCCCACCAATAGAACCGTCCGCCTGCAGTCCAGACCGTCCACCAATAGAACCGTCCGCCTGCAGTCCAGACCGTCCACCAATAGAACCGTCCGCCTGCAGTCCAGACCACCCACCAAAAGAACCGGCCACCTGCAGTCCAGACCACTCACCAATAGAGTCGGCCGCCTGCAGTCCAGACCGCCCACCAAAAGAACTGGCTGCTTGCAGTCCAGACCGTCCACCAATAAAACCGGCCGCCTGCAGTCCAGACTGTCCTCCAATAGAACCGGCCGCCTGCAGTCCAGACCATCCACCAATAGAACCAGCCGCCTGCAGTCCAGACTGTCCTCCAATAGAAGTGGCCACCTGCAGTCCAGACTGTCCACCAATAGAACCGGCCGCCTGCAGTCCAGGTCGCCCACCAATAGAACTGGCCCCTGTAGTCCAGGTCGTCCATCAATAGAACCGGCCCCTTGTAGTCCAGGCCGCCCACCAATAGAACTGGCCCCTTGTAGTCCAGGCAGCCCACCAATAGAACCGGCCGCCTGCAGTCCAGGCTGTCCACCAATAGAATGGGCCGCCTGCAATCCAGACCGTCCACCAATAGAACCGGCCGCCTGTAGTCCAGACCGTCCACCAATAGAACCGGCCGCCTGTAGTCCAGACCGACCACCAATAGAACAGGCCGCCTGCTGTCCGGGACAACATTCCTCTCCCAAGACTCCAGCAATTATCTCCTCGCTTCCGAGAAGGGGGCGCTACACAGCGGTAGTCATGGCCCCGCCCCAACTTCTTTGAGATCTACTGCTGCCATTAATTTCTAAATACGTCATTTAAAAAAAAATGAAATGGCACAATATCCCTCCCCCCCACACCCGCCCCCTCCCCCCCCCCACACCCGCCCCCTCCCCCCCACCCCTCTGATTTGTTCTATTGTGAATAAAATATGTTTAGATGAGATTTACAAAACAATCTGTTCTTTTTTCTTTACTTTCTGGGAATTGGGCTGTATTTTCTGTAGTAGCTATTTACTGCCTGTAGGTGTCACTGTTTCATTCGTTTACAACACTGGTTGTGACTAAGAGCAACCGGAGGCCTCTATATTTGGATGATGTGAGTGTCAGTGACATCTACAGGTTGAATTGAGGAACTGCACCCTATGATATGATTTTATTTTGCAGTCTTGTACCCACCTGAAGGTGAATAAGGTGCCCATATCCAACATGGAGAGCAATTCGGCTTTCGATTTGGGGAAGGAGAGACGATATCGCAAGGTCTCGAAAGCAGGGATAATCAAAGCCTTCTTAGTGTTACTCATGTCCAGCTGTACGACTGACTTCCTGGAATTGGGAATAAGAGGAGAACCTTAATACTGGTTACATTCAGGGGCGTATACAGAAATCATAGTGTGGAATAGCAAAACTCAGAAAGGTTTTAAATAAAATTCCATAAAGCAAAAAAATGTTGGCTTCCTGCAGCCACCACTAGGGGGCGCTCACTGCATATGGATTTATAGAGTCAGTAGGAGCTAAAGAAATGTGCCTGCAATGAGCCCTCTAGTGGTGACTGCAGGTAGTGCTAACACAATGTCATGCTGCTATGGTAACCCCTCCCAGGAAAGGCCCCTTAGTAGTTACATGCCATTGTGCATAATGGATAACTTGCAAATCGGTGAGGGTCCGATATCTGTCATCCTCACCAACCCCAAAAAGGGGGCCCCAGTAATCACACATGTGCACTGCTGTACTGTTCACTTCAATGGGACCACAAGACCGCTTGAACAGAGTGGCAGCGCACATGTATGACTGCTGCAGCCAACTCTTCTGGACACGCTAGGACCTCGTTCTCAGGATTGGGGGAGTCCCAGAGTTCAGACTCCCACAGACCCTTATCGCTGCAGAAAAATAATACATCTTCAATAACAACTTAAGCTCTGCTACATCTCAATTCTACATGTCATGTATATAGCTCTCTGAACACTGTAATTTTATTGTATTTCCTAGACCCACCACCAGTAGGAGCTCCTGCACTAAATAACATCGGTATACAATTGATTGCGCCAAACAGACGATTATTTATATTTTTCCCAAATGGATGAAACATCAAAGACTCAGAGATGCTAATAAGGAACCCTCCGAAGATGTTCCTGCAACGCATCTTCTCTGTTCATCCATAATTTACTGTATGTATTTACAATCATATTATCACAAGCGGAAACCATCAAATTACACAGAAATTAGGTGGAACATTTTAAAAGCTCCAATCATTTCCTTTTCACAGATCAAACCCCAACGATTGAATAAATATCAAGATTGTATTCATCAGTTCTGACATAAATTAGATAATGTCCAGTGTATAAGTGAATAGATCAAACTAACATACATCCAAATACAATAAATACTATAATACTGTCCACTATGTACAAGAATATAACTGCTATAATACTGCCCCCTATGTACAAGAATATAACTACTATAATACTGCCCCCTATGTACAAGAATATAACTACTATAATACTGCCCCCTATGTACAAGAATATAACTACTATAATACTGCTCCTATGTACAAGAATATAACTACTATAATACTGCCCCCTATGTACAAGAATATAACTACTATAATACTGCCCTCTATGTACAAGAATATAACTACTATAATACTGCCTCCTATGTACAAGAATATAACTACTATAATACTGCTCCTCTGAAAAAGAATATAACTACTATAATACTGCCCCCTATGTACAAGCATATAACTACTATAATACTGCCCTTTTGTACAAAAATATAACTACTATAATACTGCTCCATATGTACAAGAATATAACTACTATAATACTGCCCCCTATGTACAAGAATATAACTACTATAATACTGCCTCCTATGTACAAGAATATAACTACTATAATACTGCTCCTATGTACAAGAATATAACTACTATAATACTGCCCCCTCTGTACAAGAATATAACTACTATAATACTGCCCTCTATGTACAAGAATATAACTACTTTAATACTGCCCCCTATGTACAAGAATATATCTACTATAATACTGCCCCCCAATGTACAAGAATATAACTACTATAATACTGCCTCCTATGTACAAGAATATAACTACTATAATACTGCCTCCTATGTACAGGAATATAACTACTATAATACTGCCCTCCCATGTATAAGAATATAACTACTATAATACTGCCCCTATGTACAAGAATATAACTACTATAATACTGCTCCCTATGTACAAGAATATAACTACTATAATACTGCCCCCTATGTACAAGAATATAACTACTATAATACTGCCCTCCCATGTATAAGAATATAACTACTATAATACTGCCCCTATGTACAAGAATATAACTACTATAATTCTGCCCCCTATGTACAGGAATATAACTACTATAATACTGCCTCCTATGTACAAGAATATAACTACTATAATACTGCCCCCTATGTACAAGAATATAACTACTATAATACTGCCCCCTATGTACAAGAATATAACTACTATAATACTGCCCCCTATGTACAAGAATATAACTACTATAATACTGCCCCCTATGTACAAGAATATAACTACTATAATACTGCCCACTATGTACAAGAATATAACTACTATAATACTGCCCCCTATGTACAGGAATATAACTACTATAATACTGCTCCCTATGTACAAGAATATAACTACTATATACTGCCCTCCCATGTATAAGAATATAACTACTATAATACTGCCCCCTATGTACAAGAATATAACTACTATAATACTGCCCCCTATGTACAAGAATATAACTACTATAATACTGTCCTCCCATGTATAAGAATATAACTACTATAATACTGCCCCTACGTACAAGAATATAACTACTATAATACTGCCCCCTATGTACAAGAATATAACTACTATAATACTGCTCCCTATGTACAAGAATATAACTACTATAATACTGCCCCCTATGTACAAGAATATAACTACTATAATACTGCCCCCTATGTACAAGAATATAACTACTATAATACTGCCCCCTATGTACAAGAATATAACTACTATAATACTGCCCTCCCATGTATAAGAATATAACTACTATAATACTGCCCCTATGTACAAGAATATAACTACTATAATACTGCCCCCTATGTACAAGAATATAACTACTATAATACTGCTCCCTATGTACAAGAATATAACTACTATAATACTGCCCCCTATGTACAAGAATATAACTACTATAATACTGCTCCCTATGTACAAGAATATAACTACTATAATACTGCCCTCTATGTACAAGAATATAACTACTATAATACTGCCCCCTATGTACAAGAATATAACCACTATAATACTGCCCCCTATGTACAGGAATATAACCATTGTAATACTGCCCCCTACTGATTAGTTTTCTGCATGAGCGATACTTGGTATGGATACTGTCACCTTCCGCCTTCTCCATCGTTACCTGAGGCTCTCATAGAGTCCATACATGGGCAGGAAGTCTATATCAGACAGGAACATGTATGGGGTGCTGACGTGTTTCATGGCCACATTCCTCAGCAGGTTGACCGGGTAGAACTGTCCCTCCTTGTAGACGATGTGGTAGCCCACGTTGCGTCGGTTGAGCAGCACTTCGGAGCCCTGTGCATAACGCAAGAACTGCTGGGCTTCGGCATCTGACAGGTACAGGGCCAGGCTGATGGGGCCCTCCCAGTGTTTGCAGATGGCTTCAAGCATCTGGAGTCTACAAAAGGAGAGAAGAACCTCAGCACAGAAGCACCCCATGCTTACTAGTCTCTAATGTGTTTTCAGATTGCCACCATTTTCAAGATCTCTGCTAGCTTTCAATAAATAGTAATATTTTGATTCATTTCTGATATATCTCTATGTGTTTTTCTTACTTGCTATATGATATAATTCTGTCTGCCTGCAACCACCACTAGGGGGAGCTCTCTGTATAAGTCTGTATGCAGTGAGCTCTGCCTTGTGGTAGCTGTAGGTAGGTGCTATTACAATGGCAGGGGTACCATCCAACGCTGCCACCTACCTGTCCATGGACAGCTGTGCCACCAGAGTGACGTCGGTATCATCAGCCGCCGGCTCATACTCATAGTGCAGGAAGTAGAGGTGAGTACGATGAACGGTGAATCTCTCCCGCCTGAACTCGTAGCACAGATCGTCCTCGTCGAGCTCGGACAGCTGCTTCTGGAGCTGCGAACAGAGACGGACGGAGAAGGCGTTTGAGAAAAGGGTGCACGTCCCTTTAAGAAAAAGGCTAAACACAAATAGTCCTAGTAGTGCAGTAATACAGGGGCGTGGCTTGTAACAGCTCAAGAGTGGCATCCATCAGTACGGTGACGGTCCTTGTGGAAGTCTTACTGGCGGCCATATTGGTTGTCGCCCACCTTCCCCACTACAGCGTCCCCGATAGAACTATTTAAGGGTTTTTTCTCTTTTTTCACACTTTTTGCTGTTTAAGGGTTCAGTAATTAGTAACATTTCCTGCTGACACGACAAAAGACACTTTGATGTTTTATTTATGCGCAAGTAGCTGCTAGAAGCGCGTAGGCTCGGGATGGACGGCCGCCCGGTTAATATAACGAGGGGATACAGAGGAGGCTCCTTTCATCGCCAGCAGTAATTAACAAGCAAGGGGGTCACTAACTAATTAATGCATCTTAACTTTCATCAGCAGAACTTGGAAGATCCGCAAACCAAAAATATCCAAAAGCATGCAGTACTGCCCATGGCCACCAGGGGGAGCTGAAGAGATCTCTATTGGTTTGATCTCTACCTCAACTTCTTCAAGGAATTGTCCACTTTTAGTGCCAATCTTGTCTAGGTTTAGTTCTCCCGCAGTCGTGATCTCGAGTCCCGCTCAGCTGCATTATATACGGGAGTCAGAGATCGTCTGAAATCTACTATTTGTTTCATCCCAGTGAGCTCATGTGTATTCTGTCCACCGTGCTTTACACTGCAGCTCTACTTGCTCAGATTTTGTATGAATACAAGCTCACCAGATGTTTGCTTCTGGCTGGGAGGCAGGTTACTGCTTCAGGGGCCCCCCTTTGCTTCTCTGACTGCAATGAAGACAATGCTAGCTCTATCCCTTCACTAAGCCACCACCTGTCAGAAGCTCAAGCTGCTGGTCTGTCCGCCATGCTTTATACTGCAGCTCTGCTTATTCATATTTGTGTATAAATACAAGTTCACCAGCACTTTGCCTCTGGCTGGGAGGCAGGCTATTAACTCAGAAGCCTCCCCCACTTCCCTAAATGCAGTGAAGTCCATGCATGTTAAGCCCCACCCCCTAAGTAAGCCCCACCCCTTCAGTAAGCTACTACTGAAGCTCTACGCGGTTTTGTCACAATCTTCAATGCGTTTTTTTTACAGTAACCTCATGGCAAAGCACGGTTGTAAAAATCGCACGTGTCTTTTCATATACAGCTTTGGCGCAGTGTTTTACCGCAGCTCATCTGCGTTTACTGTACAGTGAAGATGCCTTGGACTTCCCTGATGCAGCAGAGCTAAGCGCAGACGTAGATGAGACGAGTTAGTGAGATGCCGAAGAACTACATAGCGCATGCCGAGGTCAAAGTGAGAACAAAGTGCGGTTTTACATGGGACTGCAGGTACAACGCAGCTCCAAAATATTCAACAACTACATGCGACAAACTCTGCTCTGCTACACTGGCAATATGAGGTGGTGATACTCGATCGCATCATGCATGTCAGGCAGTGACATGAGCTGGGCGCTGTGTGCGATGCCCCGTGTTGCCGGCGCACAGCGAGAGGAAACTTGGTATACAACAAGTCATGAATATTCATGATGCCAGGGGAGGAGGGCGCAGGGGGCAGCGCCAGCAGATGGCATTGTGCAGACTTGGCTCAATCTTTGTGTAACAGACATAAAAACCGATGAGGTGCCCGGGACGCAGATTTGTTACGACAGAGGTCGGTCTGATGGCATTTCCAGGGGCGTCATGGGACGCTCACAGTGCGCTCCGGGCAAAGTGGGGAGAGTGTGCCAACATCACCAGCCAGAGGGTGAGTGTAATTAAAGAGGAAGATGCCCATGAGGCTGGGGGGCACAGGGAGGATCCAGGCGGTGACTGAGTCCATCTTTCTTCTGCATGGATCACACCGAGGTATGAAGATGGCATTCAGGGTCTGTGCAAAGCTGGGTATGGGCATTGCCATGGTACCAATCGTGCCAGGTTAATTCAGAAATAATCTTTTTTTTTGCTTCATTTTCAAGACCTCTGCTTGTTGTCATTGAATCTTGTTTAACTCGAAGCCTGTAAACATTGTGCAGACTTGATACATTGTAACAAATCCTCAGCTGTGAGAAGTATCACTCTGTGAGGCATCACATCAGCAGCACACACCTCTCCCCGCTTGTTACAATGTATCAGCCTGCACTCCAGAGGATTGTCTGGACCGGATACAAGTGTAACAAGTCCTCAGCTGTGAGAAGTTTCAGGTCTGCGCAGTTTTTCTGGATGCTCACAAGAAGGTTCCCATTCACTGACGGCAAGCAGAGATCTTGAAAATGGAGAGGAATAGAGCTATGAAGTGGGCTCACGTTTTCGCTGTTGATGTCGGTCTCGCTGGGGCAGCCGAAGAGCTCCCTCCGCAGGAGGTTCCCGTCGTACTCCAGGAAGGTCAGGTAGAGGTTCCGGAAGAACTCCACGTGTTTGTTCTTCACTCTCAACTTTTTGGGAGAATTCCAGTGAATGACCTGCAAGAAGAAGGAAACCGAGTGAGTACTGAAATACTCTGTACTGCAGCATACTAGATCTGCGCACTGGTGCTATAATCCTGCGAGGACTGTAATACTGCCAGTCTATCAGCAGGGGTCCGACTCCCAGCCACAGTGTTCCAGTGAGCACCACACCCCTCCATTATTCACCAGGCGGCACAGTGCCGTACACTTGGTAGTGGTTGTGACTGGCACTGCAACTCACTGCAGCAAAGTCCAATTAAAACAAATGAGACTGAGCTGCAATACCAGGAGCCACCACTAGTAAAAGTATGGCGCTGGTGAACCAGGAATGGGATGCGGTTACTTAGGGTGCGCTCTTGTTATGCACTGATACATATGAGTAGAATAATGCCGCGGTTTTGCAGATCAGACGTCTGGGAAAGCTGGGTGACAACCCCTCTAAGGAGGCCATATTGGTTCTGGATAGAATAGAGGAGATGTCACCGGAGCGGGGGAGGGGTGGCGACTCTCCAGTACTTGGAACGTTTCCAGCTCTGGTCTTAATGATGTGCCGACTGTGAGAGGATGTGTGCTGAGGCAGCAGTGTAACTCATCCCGCAGCCTCCGCCTGTCACAGGATCGCTGCCGTAGCACTTCACAACCGACAGTTCAGCCGCCTTCTTAAAGGGGAACTCCACATTTACGCTACTTTGCTTAACCCTTTCATGGCCGGCACAGAGCAAAATGTAACTTTTTGGAATCCCTCATTTTTGGGACACACAGGGCTTCCTTATAATCCCACAGATTCCTATCAAGTCCGGCCCGCCCCAACATCAACACCGAAGTATTGCAGTATACAGAATGATCACATGACCCCAAGCTCCAGTCCCCCGGGGGAACCAAATGAAAGCGTGAAAAAGATTTATTAACTGTACAAAAATATTAAAGGTTCAGCGTGAAGCAGAAGGACCATCTGTCGAGTATGGAGAACCCTATCCGTTATGTGTGCCGCCACCTAGTGCTCAGACAGGGCACTGCACATTGTTTCATATGGGGAGAGTGGAGAAAGAGCTGTTGAGGATCAGGCGGTATAACTCAAGGTGCCCGATCCTACTCTGCCCCAACATCATGTGTCAGGCGAAGGTTGGAGGCCCCCATACACATCCTGCAGACGGCTGCTGAAATCCGTGGGTTTGGACAGCTGTACTACTGTGTATGGCGGCTATAAGAGGGATACGCAATGTGCAGTAAGGTGCCCGGGCACCAGGTGGCGGCACAGATAACGCTTTGTTTGGACCGTTTACCAGGAATCAGACGTGAGATATAATGAGGGTCAGACGCAGAACCCGGCAGTGTATCCGGCAAGTGTGCACCATGGGGGGCAGCTATCTGCCCTTCAGATAGGCAACTTTTTACAGGGTACCAGGGCAGGACGGGCAAAGATGACAAACTCATAAAACCCTCCACTACTCCAACCCCACCACATGTGCGCTGAGTGTCTCAAAGTCACAAACTGTCAACTGTCATATTATTTAACATGACAGTACTATCCGGTACTATGGGGTGATATTGGATGGTAGCATTAGGTGGCAC
This sequence comes from Eleutherodactylus coqui, assembly GCF_035609145.1. Taxonomy (NCBI): domain Eukaryota; kingdom Metazoa; phylum Chordata; class Amphibia; order Anura; family Eleutherodactylidae; genus Eleutherodactylus; species Eleutherodactylus coqui. The sequence goes on from NC_089838.1 coordinate 2,476,373, forward strand.
TGTATGGAGGTATATTATAGTATGATTGTATAAGGTGGCGCTGTATGGCGGTATATTATAGTATGGTAGCGTTAGGTGGCGCTGTATGGAGGTATATTATAGTATGATTGTATAAGGTGGCGCTGTATGGCGGTATATTATAGTATGGTAGCGTTAGGTGGCGCTGTATGGAGGTATATTATAGTATGATTGTATAAGGTGGCGCTGTATGGCGGTATATTATAGTATGGTAGCGTTAGGTGGCGCTGTATGGAGGTATATTATAGTATGATTGTATAAGGTGGCGCTGTATGGTGGTATATTATAGTATGGTAGCGTTAGGTGGCGCTGTATGGCGGTATATTATGCAGCGCTGTATGGCGGTATGATATAGTATTGTAACATTGTGCCATATAGCATGGTGGTATTAGGTGGCATTATATGGTAGTATATTATAGTATGGTTGTATAAGGTGGCACTGTATGGCGGTATATTATGTGGTGCTGTATGGTGGTATATTATAGTATGATTGTAAAGGTGGTTCTGTATGGTAGTGTAGTATGGTGGTATATTACAGTATGGTTGTATAACGTGGCACTTTATGGCGGTATAATATAATATGGTAGTATTATGTGGCGCTGTATGGTGGTACATTATAGTATTGTAACATTGTGCTATATAGCATAGTGGTATTACGTGGCATTATATGGTGGTATATTATAGTATGGTAGTATTATGTGGAGCTGTATGTTGGTATATTATGTGGCGCTGTATGGCGGTATATTATACCGGCAGTATGGTAGTATTATGTGGTGCTGTATGTTGGTATAATATGTGGTGCTATATTATAGTATGATTGTAAAGTTGGCGCTGTATGGTGGTATATTATAGTATGGCAATATTATGTGAACACTGTATGATAGTATTATTTGGCACTGTAGGGTGGTATATTATAGTTTTGCAGTAATACATGAACACTGTATGGAGATGCTATGTGAATACCATATGACGGTATTATGTGGACATTGCGTGGCAGCATTTATTTGAGCACTGTATGGCACTATTATTGGACATTATAGGGTGGTATATTAGTATAGCAGTTTTATTGCAGTGTTGTATGAGCACTGTATGACAATGTTATGTGACTACTATAGGGCAGTATTATGTAAGCACTGTATGGCAGTGTTATATCGGCCTTCTATGGTACTGTTATTTTGCACTGTGTGATGGCATATAATAGTATAGCGGTATTATATGAGCACCACATGGCAATGTTATATGAGCACTATAGATCGGTCTTATATAAGCATATGGTCCTGTTATTTAGCAGTGCAGGGTGGTATAGTATGGCGGTATTATGCCTCTGCAGACCTCGCTCTTGGCTTTGCACCGTCACGAAGGACACATCCTGTATATGTGAAGCCTTCACCTAGCAGCTCGTTTTTTACTGCAGCGACCACATTTTTTTGAGACAGTGTGACCCTCAATGGCCACTAGATGGCAGAAGAGACCTCTGCAGCGCTGCGCGGCCTCCGAGCGCGAGAAAAAATCCAACTAACCTTCAAATCTCCCTCATTTATCTGTAAGTCACCATTATAGCGAGCTGTCAACCTCCAGCTGCAAGACGGAAATCACACCGATTTGGGGTGTTTGACCAGGAAGATTAAAGTCGTTTAACCTCTACATGGCCGGGAGAGACGGCGCGTTTGACGCCTTTCTCGAAGCCCCCGGCGGACGTGTATTGATGAGGGGTAATTAGCGAGGACTGACAGCTGCTCAAATGTTCGGCTGGAAAAAATGTATTTAGGGAGTGTCAGAAAATATCGTCGCTGCTCGCATCCGGAAAAAAGAAAGCGGCGGGCGTTGGAGGAAGTCGCCACGAAGACATATAATGCCCCCCAAACCCCAGCATTTGCATCAGCTCCTGGGTGCCAATGCAAAATCTGTACCAGGGCTCCCACCAACTAGGTGCCTTTGCCCACCCATCATGCACCGGGCCGGGTATGACTGCCACCTCTGTGCCCCCTCTAGTTACATCCTGCCCCTTTATACGTCAAGGATCCAAATGTGCCATTTCTACATGATGGGGCGGAGCTATATTATTAGCCCCTCCTCCACCTCCCTGGTGCTGTTCTTCACCTCCCCTCCTCATTGGCCCCTCCCCCTCCCAAAAAACAAACACTGGGTTAATCAGTAATGATTAACATGATTATACCCCTTCCGCTTAAAAAAAAAAAAAAAGTTGTTCTGCAGCAGCTGAGTTGTGCAGTTGCTCCCCAAGGTGGTGAACTCCAGAGCAAACTGAAAGCACCCAGTATCATCCAGCAATTTACAGGTGAACAATTTGAGAAGTGTAATATTTTGAGGACTCGATATGGCGGTATTATTTGGGCTCTTTAAGGGAGCATTATCTGGATTCTATATGCTATTTAGCCACTAGATGGCGATGCTATGTGGGCAGCATAGGGCACTATTATCTGGACACTATATGCTGTTATGTGGTGTTATTATCCTGGCACTATATGGTGGCCCTTTCTTATGGGCTTGTCACAAGAAATAAAGTTTTCCTGTGTCCATGCGCTAACAATCTGATTGGTAGGGGTTCGATCACTGGGACCCCCAGCAATTACAAGAATGGGGGTCCCAAAGGTCCCCGAATGGATGGACAGGTAGTCACGCACCACCGCACCAGTCATGTCACTGGGAGGTAGTAGCGTGCTTGAACGTGGCCATCTCTGGCAGTTCCATTGTAATTAATGGAGCAGCGATGTGTGATCTCCAGAACCCCCGTTTGTGTGATTGGCTGGGGGCTCAGCAAGCTTATTAATACACGGTGTATATGGCAGTATTATCTTGGTACCATATGGTGGTATATTGTGGGCTGTACATAACAGTATTATCTAGGCTATAAATGGCGGTATAGTGTGGGCAGAATATGGCAGCTTTATCTTAACATTACATGGGTTGTATATGGTGGTACTTTTTATCTTGGTACTGTATGGCTGTATTATGTGGGATGTATATGACAGCCTTATATTGACACTATATGGTGGAATTACGTAAATTATATATGAAGGCATTATCTTAGCACCATATAGCTGTATTATGTGGGTTTTATACTGTATGAGCATTTTAGGCTATTGTGGAATTATAGGGGTTGTATTATATTGTCCTGACACCATACTGGGGGTATTATGTTAGCGCTATATGGCTGCATTATATGGGTAGTATATGCCAGTATTGTATTGATACTATATAGTGGAATTATGGAGGTTGTGTAAGGACATATTACCGCACCATATGGCGGTATTATGCAAGTTGTCTACTTTTTGACAGTATTGATACTACGTGTGTATCATATTGGCACAATGGGGCTGTTCACTGTATGACAGTATTACATTCACATTTTATGTTAGTTGTATATGGCGGTATTACATTGTTTAGTCACTATAGGGGAGTTGAAACAACTAGAAAAGCGGTCCTACAATGGCGTCTCCTTCGCTTTCTGTCCATGGCCGCGGCTCTATAAATAACGGGCTGGCGGAGCGCTGCAGCCGCTTCTGACTTCTTTGAAGGCTCTGAAGTGACAGATCCCGCGGTGACTTTGTAGACACCTGCTCTGCGCACGGCCGCCCCGAGGATCGCTCTGCAGGTAACGTCTGTGCGCACAGCTGGTGGCGCCGCGCGGCTTCTGTTTTGTCATGTCGTGTAGATTCACAGACAATTCAAGTGTTTGTTATGGTAAGATGTGCCGGGCGGCGCGGGCACACCACTCATCCGTCCTGCAATCCAGAATCTGATAATCCGGCACCCGTCTGATCGCATCTACTCAGTCGCTGGACGCGGGGTCCGACGTTCAGGCTCTACCATAAAACTGCTTTAATCCGTAAATAGTTCCAACAGTCGGCCTGCGCTCCAGTCACATCCAGAGCTGCATCCACACTAAACGGTTGCTGAACACGTAGGTGAGTGCGCGTCCGCCAGCGAATCCTCTAAAAACCGCCACAAAATTTACAACTTTTTGCCACGGTTTTTGGCGCAGATCTGACCGTGGATTTAACCCCGTCAACGGGCAAAATCCAAATGCAGAATTGCGGCGCGTCACGTCTTCACGCAGAAATGCTCGTTTTTAGGGCAGTATTCCGCATTTAGATTTTATACATTGATAGCGTTGAATCGGCATGCGGGGGCGCGCCAAAAGCCGCGGCACGAAGAAGGAATCCTTAGGGATGTTCCCGGACTCGGACTGATGAGGGATTGTCCACAGTGAATTCCGCCTAAAAAAGTCACAACAAAATCTGCAAGGAAATCGCGCCAAATTCGCATCTTTCTGCTGCAGTTTTTGTTGCATGTTACGTCTTCACGTGGAAACGCGCCTTCCGTGTCGGAGCTCCACATTCCTGTCGGCGGGCAAAGTTCACATGTAGATTCGCACCAGAAATTGCAGCAGAAAGCCGCGGATTGGATGTGCTTTTTAGAGGTGGAATTCGCCATGGAAAACTGCGGCAAATTCCATCACGTGAGCGAAGGTGGGGCTCATTCACATGGAGTTGCATCAGAAGGATTGTTTTACCTCATTTACGCACCGGGTCCTTTTTTTCCCGTATAACAAACTGAAATTCCCCAATAAAGTCTATGGGATTGCGTAAAACCGCAGCAAATACGCGGTTGTGCCGTTTTTTAGCACGCGTTTCGTGCTTACGCACTGCATTTTATTCACGTGCGCGAATATACCCACAAGGAGATCTGATTGACTTCACTATTTTTATAACCGCCGCCTTTTGCCGACATGCGTAAAAACGTACACAGCTGCACATTGGCGCGATCTCATAGACTTTATGAACACGTTTAGTTTGTGAATAATCTCAAAAATAGGAAATGCTGCGTTTTTTTTTTCACGTGACCAAAAGTCGCCAGAATAATATTCTCACCTGAATACTCCAAATCAATGGGGTTTCGGGCTCCGCCCACTTGCGGTTTTTTAATGTGATTGTCAATGGGACTTTCTAATGTTTAAAACGCGTCGCACAAAAATCGCAGAACCCCAAACCTGCGGTGCGTTTTTAACATTATAAAATGTCCCACTGACACGTTAAAAAACCGCAAGTGGGTGGGAGCCCTTATGTTACAAAATGTAACAAACCGTTAGTTACAGTAAATACGCGGCATTCTTCAGCGACCGGATCCACATGTGCCGGTATGGATGAGCCCATACACTGATGAAGTACTGCACAGTCCTGAATGCAGCTCTGGGTGTGACTGGAGTAGGAGAGATGTACCAACAGCTAAACACATCATCTGATGCTGAAAAGTGTAATATACCTTTAAGAGCGATGACAGCGTCCCGGTATAACACCCCCCAGTGGTTACATAGCGGCAGCGCGGCACGACCTGAGCTCGGGGACTATATATACATCTGTATACGGCACATATACACCAGCGGATCCTGGCAGTGCGCCCGCAGCTGGTGGGTTTAGAGAAGCCGCTCGCCGCGCTCTTATTTTTCCGGAATTTGTTCGCTGCGCGCTCTCCGTAATTACTTTAAGCTCTTAGGCAGAAATTAGCAACGTAATTAAATCGCTTTCTTAACACACAGAAGGATTCGGGGCGGCCGTAGCGACAGTAAGGCGTCCCTGCGTGAGGCGAAGGTCACATTGTAACGGGAAAATGAACCCACAAAGCAAACGTAGGGTTAATTATCTGTATAATGGGCACCAATTACCGCGCCAAAAACGTTTCGCTTTTAATTCACTTGTTCATTGTGATAAAATGGCTGCCGACTGCGTGACTGCGAGCTGGAGCCAAGGAACAGCGCAAATTAGGGAAGTGATGAAAACGGTGCTGAACGGTCAAAGGTGACCGACCCGCAGTAAGTAATCAGGACGTTGTGAGAAAGGAGAGCTGCGATCTGATTGGTTATTATGGAAGCGGCTCCCAATCTTGTGGGGTAGTTCCGTATTTTAGGCGCTGTCCCGGGGGGCCACAAGTCCTGATTCTATCTGCATCCTCAGGGTGCAGGTATGGTTGAATACAATGGTGGAGCACGAAGCCGTCAGCCCCGGCCATCTTCTTACCAGCAGTCCGGAGCCCTGATTATGTCACAGCTGAAGCAGGATGAGGTGACCCCCGGTCCAGGGGTGACCCCTAACCTCATCTCCCTGCCTACCTAGGAAGGTGCATGAGGGGTCCAGGGAGGGGACAACACCACATATGGGAGGTTTTACTTAGGGGTAAAATATTCTAAGGGGCCACTTATGGGCACTATAACTGTGAGGGGACAGTAAGGGGACGTATTACCATCAGGGGGTCACTAAGGGGCACTAATAATGTGGGAGGGACACTAAGGGGCGATATTAGTATGAAGGGTCACTAACGAGCACTATTACTATAAGGGGGTCACTAAGGGATAATTTTACTGTGAGGGGTCACTGAGGGGCACTATTACTGTGAGGGGGTCACTGAGGGGCACTATTACTGTGAGGGGGTCACTGAGGGGCACTAATACTGTGAGGGGGTCACTGAGGGGCACTAATACTGTGGGGGGGGGGGGGTCACTAAAGGATACTTTTACTGTGAGGGAGTAACTAAGGGGCACTAATAATGTGACTCCCTCACTGAGGGGCAATATTAGTATGAAGGCTCACTAACGATCGCTATTACTGTGAGGGAGTGACTAAGGGTCACTAGTTCTGTGTGGGGGTCATTAATGGGCACTATTACTATGAGAGAATCACAATGGAGTTCTATTACTGTAAGAAGATCACCAAAAGCACTATTTCTCTGTGAGGGTCACTAAGAGGCAATATTAATGTGTGTGTGGGGGGGAAGAAGTGACTAAGGGTCAATGTTTCTGCATGGGGGTCACTAATGGGCACTATTACTATGAGAGAATCAGTATGGAGTGCTATTGCTGTAAGAAGATCACTAATGGCAATATTACTGTGAGGGGGTCACTAAGGGCCACTATTATTGTGAGAAGGTTACTAAGGGCCACTATCACTGTGAGGGGGTCAGTAAGGGGAACTATTACTGTGAGAGGGTCACTAAAGGCTATTATTATTGTGAGGAGGTCACTAAGGAGCACTATTACTGTAAGGAGGTCACTAAGGGGCATTATTACTGTGAAGGGGTCACTGAGGGGCACTATTACTGTGATGAGGTCACTAAGGAGCACTAATACCGTAAGGAGGTCACTAAGGGGCATTATTACTGTGAGGGCGTCACTAAGGGGCACTTTTACTGTGAGGGGGTCAGTAGGGGGCACTATTACTGTGAGGGCGTCACTAAGGGGAACTGTTACTGTGAGGGGGTCAGTAGGGGGCACTATTACTGTGAGGAGGTCACTAAGGGGAACTGTTACTGTGAGGGGGTCGCTAAAGGGCACTATTACTGTGAAGGGGTCACTGAGGGACACTATTACTGTGATAAGGTCACTAAGGAGCACTAATACCGTAAGGAGGTCACTAAGGGGCATTATTACTGTGAGGGGGTCACTAAGGGGCACTTTTACTGTGAGGGGGTCAGTAGGGGGCACTATTACTGTGAGGAGGTCACTAAGGGGAACTGTTACTGTGAGGGGGTCGCTAAAGGGCACTATTACTGTGAAGGGGTCACTGAGGGACACTATTACTGTGATAAGGTCACTAAGGAGCACTAATACCGTAAGGAGGTCACTAAGGGGCATTATTACTGTGAGGGCGTCACTAAGGGGCACTTTTACTGTGAGGGGGTCAGTAGGGGGCACTATTACTGTGAGGAGGTCACTAAGGGGAACTGTTACTGTGAGGGGGTCACTTAGAGGCACTATTACTGTTAGAGGGTCACTAAGGGGCACAATTACTGTGAGGGGGTCACTAAGGGGCACTAATACTGTGAGGATGTCACTAAAGGACACTATTATTGTGAGGAGGTCACTAAGGGGCACTATTACTGTAAGGAGGTCACTAAGGAGTACTAATACTGTGAGGGGGTCACTTAGAGCCACTATTACTGTTAGGGGGTCACTAAGGAGCACTATTACTGTGAGGAGATCACTAAGGGGCACTATTACTGTGAGGGGGTCACAGTGGGTATGGTTTAACTTAAAAAAGATGATGACTCCACCAAGAATAATTTGGCGCGGTGGACCGCATGAATTCTCCCTCTTTCCGTTGTTGGAAAATTTGAAGGTATGAATGTACATGTACACTTTAGCCCTTTATTATCCTAGACCACCCCAGATAATGCCACTAACCCCTCCAAGGCCACAGATGACCAGGTATATTAAGCATTAACCCGCTGTAGACCTCCAGGAATATTAACCATAATCACACCAGAGCAAAACAGATACTACTGCCAACCCTTCATTATGCTATACTATCTCAGCGATTACCCCTTAACACATCTAGACCACCAGGGAATGTACCAGGAAAGCTGTCACTAACCATCCTATATAAATACTGATGAGGTAGCCCCTATACAAAGTATAAGCATGAGTATAACAGGGGCATCAGTTTTGGAAATCCTTGCCATGTTTGCCCTTGGTGTTGTGGCCGGGTCTTCTAGATACACAGATAAACCGTTGTTCCGTCCTCGGCATTAAATCACTGTTAGTCTCCATCTCTCCGTCCTCGGAATGAACGTGGAGCAGCTTGTTCTTCCCTTCATTAATTTTGTCGGAGTATTTCATTACACTGCTTATTAATTACATAATATCCTTTATTATTTCATAAAGTGTAGAACAAGCTGCGGAGGTTTCTTCAGGTGTAATAAGTCTATGCGGTAATGGGGAGAGGTGTCATGTAACATGGAAGGGGACAGGCGTTCTCCTCGCTGAGCACCAATAAAGACGCCTGTAATTGGCACTCGGCTGCACTTTAATTCTTTATTCTCCGGCAATATGTGTAAATAACAAGCGTGAACGGCTTCTGAAGCTGCAACACAAGTCGTCTTACAAGAAGGAGCTATTAATAACAGTCAGGGAGGGCTAAGGAAAAGTTTCGATAAGTCAAAGGGAACATTAGACATTTCATGTTGTAATCACATGTACTAAATCTAATATATCGATATCATATCTGTCTATCTATCCCATATCTTTCTATCACATGTCTTTCTCATATCAATCTATCTTTCTCATATCTATCAATCTATCATATACCTATCTCATATCTATCTATCTATCTATCTATCTCCTATCTATCTATCTATCTATCTATCTATCTATCTATCTATCTATCTATCTATCTCCTATCTATCTATCTATCGATCTATCTATCTCATATCTATCTATCTCATATCTATCTCCTATCTATCTTCTATCTATATCATATCTATTAATCTATCTCATATCTATCTCATATCTATCAATTTATTTATCTATCTATCTATCTCATATCTATCTCATTTATATCTATCAATCTATGTAGTATCTAACTATGTCCTATCTATCTATTTATCGTATATCTATTTATCCCATATCTATCTATCTATCTATCTATCTCCTATCTATCTCCTATCTATCTCCTATCTATCTATCTATCTATCTATCTATCTCTCTCATATTTATTTATCTCCTATCTATCTATCTATCTATCTCCTATCTATCTATCTATCTGTCTATCTGTCTGTCTGTCTGTCTATCTATCTATCTATCTCATATCTATGTCGTATCTATCTATGTTGTATCTAACTATGTCGGATCTATCTATATCTATATATCTTATATCTATCTATTTATCTATGTCGTATTTATCTATCTCATACCTATCTATCTATCTATCTATCTATCTATCTCATATCTATCAATCTATGTCGTATCTATCTATTTATCTCATATCTATCTGTCTATGTCGTATCTATCTATGTTGTATCTATCTATGTCGGACCTATCTATATCTATATATCTTATATCTATCTATCTCATATCTAATGTGTATCTATATAGCTAATATCTTTTTATCTCGTATCTATCAATCTCTCTATGTCGTATCTCTCTCTATCTATCTCATATCGCTCTCTATCTCTTATATTCATCCATCTGTCTGTCTTCAGATATCATGTTTCCTGCCTCCTTATTTTAAAATAGTGTCCATTCCCCCATAAATGTCCCCGCTGATGTGTTATGTGCCCTGTTGTGTTCTGCCCCCCCATATTTGTGCACTTGTTACCCCTGTGATTGTAAAGTGCTGGGGGCTGCTATATACATCAATGTCACCCAACCCTGTTCCCATCCCATCTTGCAGGCAGGGAGGTGCTGAGCGCCGGTGCGGCCCGTGCAGGGCCAATAATCTCGGTGTCACAATACTGCAGGCGCTCAAGAGCAGGGAGAAGTGCTGGAATGGGGAGAACAGAGTATGTGAGGCACCGGGGGTATCTCACGGCTGTTCCAAGAGTCTGCCAGATCTCTTCTTACTGGGATGTGAAATAATGACATCAGTGTGATACCCTTATGTGTTATACTATGGGGTACATACACCCATTAATTTGCCTCCATGCAAGTGCCAAACCCTCTAGGGGGCTGAAAACAGTGATCCTGGGTCAGTGGAGTCACATGACCGATCTCTGATGGTCCCTCTCATCCAATCAGCAGCACTGTGCAGTGTCACATGACCTATTCACAGATACTGATGGGCTAATTGGGGTCATGTGATACAATGGGTGACGATATTGACATAGAAAATGCTTTCCTTTCAGTCCCTCCTGTTTGACATCATGGAGGCAGATGAAGGATGTAGTTGTACTCACTAATATTACTGTATTACCTTATCACACTGATGTCCGACATTAAAGACGCCAGTCATGGTATAAGCTTCTCTTTAACCTTACTTTTATAGAAAACTGGAGAATCCCTCTAAGGCCTTATTCAGACTGCTAAATACGTGAAGCTCTTCAATCATCATAATCTTACTTCAGATGGCATTATGTGTCACATCAAACAGCGCTCTACACCCCGAGGGACATCTATTGTGTGCACACAGGAAACTCAAGACATCTTCCCCGTCACACCTCACCTTCAGATCGGAGACATCGCGGTAGCACTGCTCAGAGCGGGTGTGATCCGACAGCTGCACGTTCCAGAAACAGGGGAGCTGATGGACCAAAAACGGGTTCTGCTTGATGACAGCATTGAAGATGTCCTGGAGAGAAACACAGCGAGAAGATGGTGCTTAAAGAAATGTATCCTCCATAGGAGCAGTATTATAGTAGTTATATTCTTGTACATAGGGGGCAGTATTATAGTAGTTATATTCTTGTACATAGGGGGCAGTATTATAGTAGTTATATTCTTGTACATAGGAGGCAGTATTATAGTAGTTATATTCTTGTACATAGGGAGCAGTATTATAGTAGTTATATTCTTGTACATAGGGGGCGGTATTATAGTAGTTATATTCTTGTACATAGGGGGCAGTATTATAGTAGTTATATTCTTGTACATAGGGAGCAGTATTATAGTAGTTATATTCTTGTACATAGGGAGCAGTATTATAGTAGTTATATTCTTGTATATAGGGGCAGTATTATAGTAGTTATATTCTTGTACATAGGAGCAGTATTATAGTAGTTATATTCTTGTACATAGGGGGCAGTATTATAGTAGTTATACTCTGGTACATTGGGGGCAGTATTATAGTAGTTATATTCTTGTACATAGGGAGCAGTATTATAGTAGTTATATTCTTGTACATAGGGGGCAGTATTATAGTAGTTATATTGTACATAGGGGGCAGCATTATAGTAATTATATTCTTGTACATAGGGGCAGTATTATAGTAGTTATATTCTTGTACATAGGGGGCAGTATTATAGTAGTTATATTCTTGTACATAGGAGGCAGTATTATAGTAGTTATATTCTTGTACATAGGAGGCAGTATTATAGTAGTTATATTCTTGTATATAGGAGGCAGTATTATAGTAGTTATATTCTTGTACATAGGGGGCAGTATTATAGTAGTTATATTCTTGTACATAGGGGCAGTATTATAGTAGTTATATTCTTGTACATAGGGGGCAGTATTATAGTAGTTATATTCTTGTACATAGGAGGCAGTATTATAGTAGTTATATTCTTGTACATAGGAGCAGTATTATAGTAGTTATATTCTTGTACATAGGGGGCAGTATTATAGTAGTTATATTCTTGTACATAGGAGCAGTATTATAGTAGTTATATTCTTGTACATAGGGGGCAGTATTATAGTAGTTATATTCTTGTACATAGGAGCAGTATTATAGTAGTTATATTCTTGTACATGGGGGCAGTATTATAGTAGTTATAGTCTTGTACATAGGAGGCAGTATTATAGTAGTTATATTCTTGTACATAGGGGGCAGTATTATAGTAGTTATATTCTTGTACATAGGGGGCAGTATTATAGTAGTTATATTCTTGTACATAGGGGGCAGTATTATAGTAGTTATATTCTTGTACATAGGAGGCAGTATTATAGTAGTTATATTCTTGTATATAGGAGGCAGTATTATAGTAGTTATATTCTTGTATATAGGAGGCAGTATTATAGTAGTTATATTGTACATAGGGGGCAGTATTATAGTAGTTATATTCTTGTACATAGGGGGCAGTATTATAGTAGTTATATTCTTGTACATAGGAGCAGCATTATAGTAATTATATTCTTGTACATAGGGGCAGTATTATAGTAGTTATATTCTTGTACATAGGGGGCAGTATTATAGTAGTTATATTCTTGTACATAGGAGGCAGTATTATAGTAGTTATATTCTTGTACATAGGAGGCAGTATTATAGTAGTTATATTCTTGTATATAGGAGGCAGTATTATAGTAGTTATATTCTTGTACATAGTGGGCAGTATTATAGTAGTTATATTCTTGTACATAGGGGCAGTATTATAGTAGTTATATTCTTGTACATAGGGGGCAGTATTATAGTAGTTATATTCTTGTACATAGGAGGCAGAATTATAGTAGTTATATTCTTGTACATAGGAGGCAGTATTATAGTAGTTATATTCTTGTACATAGGAGCAGTATTATAGTAGTTATATTCTTGTACATAGGGGGCAGTATTATAGTAGTTATATTCTTGTACATAGGAGCAGTATTATAGTAGTTATATTCTTGTACATAGGGGGCAGTATTATAGTAGTTATATTCTTGTACATAGGAGGCAGTATTATAGTAGTTATATTCTTGTACATAGGAGGCAGTATTATAGTAGTTATATTCTTGTACATAGGAGCAGTATTATAGTAGTTATATTCTTGTACATAGGGGGCAGTATTATAGTAGTTATATTCTTGTACATAGGAGCAGTATTATAGTAGTTATATTCTTGTACATGGGGGCAGTATTATAGTAGTTATATTCTTGTACATAGGAGCAGTATTATAGTAGTTATATTCTTGTACATAGGAGGTAGTATTATAGTAGTTATATTCTTGTACATAGGGGGCAGTATTATAGTAGTTATATTCTTGTACATAGGGGGCAGTATTATAGTAGTTATATTCTTGTACATAGGGGGCAGTATTATAGTAGTTATATTCTTGTACATAGGGGGCAGTATTATAGTAGTTATATTCTTGTATATAGGGGGCAGTATTATAGCAGTTATATTCTTGTACATAGGAGGCAGTATTATAGTAGTTATATTCTTGTACATAGGAGCAGTATTATAGTAGTTATATTCTTGTACATAAGGGGGCAGTATTATAGTAGTTATATTCTTGTATATAGGGGACAGCACTATAGTAGTTATATTCTTGTATATAGGGGGCAGTATTATAGTAGTTATATTCTTGTACATAGGGGGCAGTATTATAGTAGTTATATTCTTGTACATAGAAGCAGTATTATAGTAGTTATATTCTTGTACATAGGGGGCAGTATTATAGTAGTTATATTCTTGTACATAGGGGGCAGTATTATAGTAGTTATATTCTTGTACATAGGGAGCAGTATTATAGTAGTTATATTCTTGTATATAGGGGGCAGTATTATAGTAGTTATATTCTTGTACATAGGAGCAGTATTATAGTAGTTATATTCTTGTACATAGGGGGCAGTATTATAGTAGTTATACTCTGGTACATTGGGGGCAGTATTATAGTAGTTATATTCTTGTACATAGGGAGCAGTATTATAGTAGTTATATTCTTGTACATAGGGGGCAGTATTATAGTAGTTATATTGTACATAGGGGGCAGTATTATAGTAGTTATATTCTTGTACATAGGGGGCAGTATTATAGTAGTTATATTCTTGTACATAGGAGCAGCATTATAGTAATTATATTCTTGTACATAGGGGCAGTATTATAGTAGTTATATTCTTGTACATAGGGGGCAGTATTATAGTAGTTATATTCTTGTACATAGGAGGCAGTATTATAGTAGTTATATTCTTGTACATAGGAGGCAGTATTATAGTAGTTATATTCTTGTATATAGGAGGCAGTATTATAGTAGTTATATTCTTGTACATAGGGGGCAGTATTATAGTAGTTATATTCTTGTACATAGGGGCAGTATTATAGTAGTTATATTCTTGTACATAGGGGGCAGTATTATAGTAGTTATATTCTTGTACATAGGAGGCAGTATTATAGTAGTTATATTCTTGTACATAGGAGGCAGTATTATAGTAGTTATATTCTTGTACATAGGAGCAGTATTATAGTAGTTATATTCTTGTACATAGGGGGCAGTATTATAGTAGTTATATTCTTGTACATAGGAGCAGTATTATAGTAGTTATATTCTTGTACATAGGGGGCAGTATTATAGTAGTTATATTCTTGTACATAGGAGCAGTATTATAGTAGTTATATTCTTGTACATGGGGGCAGTATTATAGTAGTTATAGTCTTGTACATAGGAGGCAGTATTATAGTAGTTATATTCTTGTACATAGGGGGCAGTATTATAGTAGTTATATTCTTGTACATAGGGGGCAGTATTATAGTAGTTATATTCTTGTACATAGGGGGCAGTATTATAGTAGTTATATTCTTGTACATAGGGGGCAGTATTATAGTAGTTATATTCTTGTACATAGGGGGCAGTATTATAGTAGTTATATTCTTGTATATAGGGGGCAGTATTATAGCAGTTATATTCTTGTACATAGGAGGCAGTATTATAGTAGTTATATTCTTGTACATAGGAGCAGTATTATAGTAGTTATATTCTTGTACATAAGGGGGCAGTATTATAGTAGTTATATTCTTGTATATAGGGGACAGCACTATAGTAGTTATATTCTTGTATATAGGGGGCAGTATTATAGTAGTTATATTCTTGTACATAGGGGGCAGTATTATAGTAGTTATATTCTTGTACATAGAAGCAGTATTATAGTAGTTATATTCTTGTACATAGGGGGCAGTATTATAGTAGTTATATTCTTGTACATAGGGGGCAGTATTATAGTAGTTATATTCTTGTACATAGTGGGCAGTATTATAGTAGTTATATTCTTGTATATAGGGGACAGCACTATAGTAGTTATATTCTTGTATATAGGGGGCAGTATTATAGTAGTTATATTCTTGTACATAGGGGGCAGTATTATAGTAGTTATATTCTTGTACATAGAAGCAGTATTATAGTAGTTATATTCTTGTACATAGGGGGCAGTATTATAGTAGTTATATTCTTGTACATAGTGGGCAGTATTATAGTAGTTATATTCTTGTACATAGGGGCAGTATTATAGTAGTTATATTCTTGTACATAGGGGCAGTTTTATAGTAGTTATATTCTTGTACATAGGGAGCAGTATTATAGTAGTTATATTCTTGTACATACTGGGCAGTATTATAGTAGTTATATACTTGTACACAGGGGACAGTATTATAGTAGTTATATTCTTGCATATAGGGGGCAGTATTATAGTAGTTATATTCTTGTACATAGGGGGCAGTATTATAGTAGTTATATTCTTGTACATAGGGGGCAGTATTATACTAGTTATATTCTTGTACATAGGAGCAGTATTATAGTAGTTATATTCTTGTACATAGGGGGCAGTATTATAGTAGTTATATTCTTGTACATAGGGGGCAGTATGATAGTAGTTATATTCTTGTACATAGGGGCAGTATTATAGTAGCTATATTCTTGTACAAAGAGGGCAGTATTATAATAATTATATTCTTGTACATAGGAGGCAGTATTATATTAGTTATATTCTTGTACATAGGGGGCAGTATTATAGTAGTTATATTCTTGTACATAGGAGCAGTATTATAGTAGTTATATTCTTATACATAGGAGGCAGTATTATAGTAGTTATATTCTTGTACATAGAGGGCAGTATTATAGTAGTTATATTCTCGTACATAGGGGGCAGTATTATAGTAGTTATATTCTTGTACATAGGAGGCAGTATTATATTAGTTATATTCTTGTACATAGGGGGCAGTATTATAGTAGTTATATTCTTGTACATAGGAGCAGTATTATAGTAGTTATATTCTTATACATAGGGGGCAGTATTATAGTAGTTATATTCTTGTACATAGGGGGCAGTATTATAGTAGTTATATTCTTGTACATGGGGGTAGTATTATAGTAGTTATATTCTTGTACATAGGGAGCAGTATTATAGTAGTTATATTCTTGTACATAGGAGCAGTATTATAGTAGTTATATTCTTGTACATAGGGGGCAGTATTATAGTAGTTATATTCTTGTACATAGGGGGCAGTATTATAGTAGTTATATTCTTGTACATAGGGGGCAGTATTATAGTAGTTATATTCTTGTACATAGGGGGCAGTACTACAACTATTATCACCGTCTCTTATATACATGGAGTATTACCGGGCTCTTCTGCTCTGTTGCAGAGATCCTGACCAGAGTTAATGCTGGCATCATGATGCCAGGCACACAGGCTCTTGCTTCTACTCTACCTGCTTTGTGCCCGCAGTTCTATATTTTGTTGACATTAAATATTCATCTGCTCTTACTGGGTTATTATAAGTGAAGGCGACACATGGATCTTGTTCTCACAGGGAGATATGAGAAGATGAGGCCGGACATGAATATTAGCACCACTGAATATGCCACAGATATCATAGTTGTGCGCTCACTTGATCAGCCAAGGAGGTAGATAGCATGCTCATCAGTTCCCGTTCTGCCGTCAGACGCCACATCTGCTCCCATTTCATCTTGCGTAACTTGTCCAGCAGCAACAGTATCACCCCTAGGAAAAAAGAAATGGATCAACCGATCAGTCAAGCAATAATTAAAACAATTAATAGCCAATCATTTAGTCAATGTATCCCCCAAATCTTCTAAACCAATCAGGTCGGGCGGCTCGTATATTTAGTGGTTTTTGTTGAATGGTAAAAAGCTTCCGGAATGTACCATAGAGGTGCGTGTAGGCTGTGCTGCCCAGTTAGCAGTGTATGGGCACTCAGGATGGGCAGATCATGCGGCCATTGGCTGCTATGGCTGGGCGGGTTTCAACCGCAAGTAGTTTTTGTCGTGTTTGAACGCAGAGTCATCAATTATCCAAAATGCTAAACAATCAACTAATTAACCAATTCCCAAATGAATTATTAATCCAATCTATTATTCGATTAATTTACCCCCCCATAGTCCAATCAAAAACCTAATACCCCAATCAATGGACCCACTGTGTATGAACACCCTGAGGCCTCTTTCACGCAGGTCAGGCATCTTTTGGACGGCCACATCAGGGACGCAAAACGCATGGACGAGAGAAAGCCGCAGCCAAGTCGTAGCTAAATCTCACGTTTTCTCGCCGATTCATACACCGTACCCCAGAATTCTGTCGGCCGGGGTGAAATCCTTCAACTGACTCAATAGAGCCAGCTGACATAGTTTAGCAGTGCTAGTTGCTGCTAAGCTGTCCCCCCGCGCCCAACGGCATTGTGGCCTTGGCGTATATGCGCCGGGGCTATGCTGTCTGAACGGATGCACAAATGTTAGATTTGTGCACCCGGGAATACGTTTTTACGGCACTGGCTGGCGCACGTAAAAACTCCTATGGCTGCGTCTTAACGTTTTCACGCCTGCTCCGTATAAGAGCCTGAATGGGCGTTTTTATGCGATCATGGGCAGCGTTTTCTCGTCCATTCACATAACCGCGAGCGTCGTTTTTAGCAAAAAAATAAGCCGCGCCCCGGAAAACCCTCGCTCTGCCAAAATCCTCTGGATGCCTTCCAGTGCCTATATAGAGGCGCCTGTAAGCTTTTTGCAGCGTTGGATGCTGCAAAAATGCCTCCCCCTCCCTTCTCTTTCCCTGTTCCCATAGGAGTCTATGGGACCCGCTGGCATATATTGGCCAAAACAAAGTTCCAAAATGGCGGGCGATATACGCTTGTGTGAAAGAGTCCGGAGACTGTTGGGCACTATATGGCCTGAGAGTTGTCCCACTGATTATTGCTCCTGGGCTTTCACACAGTGATCCCTCTCTGAATGGAAGCTGAACATGTGGAGATCTCTTCAAACCGCCCGCCTCCATGCAGTCGATCAAAGATAAAGGACTACTTGTTTACTTGGGCCAACAGTTGCTCCGTTTTTAGGTGAGCTGAAAACTGCGTGACTTCGAGGAAAGAGCGATTCTTGCTCACTTGCCCTGTTGAGTCCCGTGTTTGTGCAGTCCAGTCAATCAATCAATCAATCTACATGCCAGATGCTCAATGAACAGTTCATCAACCAACCCAATAACCAACCAGCCGTCTGATCAATAAGTAGTCCAATAAACAGTCCAATCAACTAATCAGCCAAAAGTCTCACCAAAAATCTAATCAACCAACAGTCCAATCACCTAATGAACAGTCCAACCAATGAACCAACCATCTAATCATCCAACAGTCCAACCAATGAACCAACCATCTAATCAATCAACAGTCCAATCACCTAATGAACAGTCCAACCAATGAACCAACCACCTAATCAACCAACAGTCCAATCAATCAATGAATACACTAATCAACCAACAGTCCAATCAATCAATCTACAGTCTAATCAAAACACTAACAATAGCCCAATCATTCAACCAACCATTCAGTCACATAACAGCGGGAATGATTTTACGCGGTGCCCAGTTGACCTACTTGCTACATTCCGAGGCGCCATCTTGTTTTTATTGACACGGTTAGGATATTTATGGCGTTAAATCTCATGTGACCAAAATTAGATGACTGATCAGAAAGAAAGAATTCAACCAAAAGTCAGGAAAACAACGTGACGGCGACAGATTTTTTGCCATCAGCCTGGAGGTTCTCTGAGTGTCTAATGATCCAGAACAATTGATAATCCATGTTACGGGGCGCCCTGCTGCGCGTTCGTGAATGTTCCCCCGACCTCAGATGCTTCATGTAGTGATCAGCTTACATAACGCTCCTTTTATCTGTCGCAGCAATCGCCCCCTCCTCCCTTTCCTGCGCCACATTTTACATCTCAGCTGGTAATGGGCTCAGCACAGCTTGTCGTGAACTCCAGAAACCCAACACCATAAACATCTTCAGAGGAAATGCGAAAACTGCGAATCTTCTGGCTGAGAACAGACCGAGAAACATCATTTACACATTGCATAAGGTGCGGAGACAGTGGATGTCAGCTTTACTTAACGCCTCTCTTCCCACGCTGCCTGCGGTCCATCCGGCGTGTGTCACTGACCACGGAACGTGCCTTTGGGGCTTCTGGGGCTTAATGGACTTTCTATGGAGACTGAATGGCTACAAGCTACTGTAGTCGCCTCTCGAGGGGGACAGCCACTTGGTCAAAGTAAAAGAGGTCCACGATACACAAGGAGCCTCCGAGAGCCTTTATGGAGGCCAAGGGGGAAACCAATTCTAGGGCCTCCAGTGACAAGACCGTCCATCTAAATCCCCACAACTCTCATCATTTGTATATCTGTCTGAGATGGAGCCGCATGCCGGGATCTGCAGCAACACAACAACGTCTTCTGGGGGCCGGAGTGTTTTTGACAAAGAGTGTATTTAGGTTGCCTGGTATAGACAGCAGATGGTTCTTGGACCCTGAACTACACTGACACAACCCGCCAACACACCTCCAACGTTTATGGAAGGGGGACGCTGCCAAGCGCGACCGTTGTGCTTCAGCCATTTGTGGGGACCCTCTATTTACTGCATGGCCTGTGACTGTATTGGCAGCCCACCTTCAGGTCATTGATCCCCTTTGATGCTCTTCTTGGAGTCTGACTCCTAGTCATTCCGATAAATCCTTGCCGAGACCTATTATAAGTGTCATTATTATGCACGAGCGGCGGTGATGGCGCAGACAGGCTCTCGCTCAATATCTGCGACCGTTAGTTTGAGATTTTCATGTTTAACCTGTTCTCTGCCAGAGTGAATGACTCCATTACGTTATGTTACATAGATTTCAGCCACAGGGGGCAGTATTACTTCCTTATGAAGATGGCTCCTCCAATAATTCAATGTTTTGCAGAGGTCCCCATATTACTATGACTTGGCAGACTAATGCCCCACCCCATAATATACAAAACCATACCTCCACATTGCTCCCGGCCTAATGAATTCTAACTATGGTACATGATTGCCAAAAGCCCCAAAACTCAGAACAGTAGCAGCCACCGTGACCCAATAATACTGCCACCATAAGAGTCTCAGCCACAGTGCCCCTATAACAGTACCAGCCACGATGCCCCAAGAGTAGTTCTAGCTGCAGTGTCCAACAAGAGTGCCAACCAATCAGTGCCCCCTTTAAAGTAACAGTCACAGTGCACCTAAATTACAGTCAGACACTGTGGCTCCTATAACAGTACCGGTCACTAAAATAGAGGCACAGTACACCCATAACACTGCCTGCCACAGTGCCCCCCAAACAGTACTACTATAGCTATAGTGCCCCCCGGTACCCTCACTCACCTTCCCATTGTTTGAGGTACATACGCTACGGCTTTTCCGCCCGCTCTCCATGCGAGTAGCAGTTATCTACCGCCCCCCAGGTGCTGCTCGCCTGTTTTTGGACCACTTTGCTGCCTGGCTTCCCCACTTCCCCTCCTGCGAAATTCCAACCCTCAACCTAGGAGACTTCAAAATCCCCACTAATGACCCCAACTCCCCATCTGCCTTTCACCTCCTCCCTTGGTTTCTCCCACTCACAGGGATGGCAATACTCTGGATCTGGTCTTACTCCTCTCTGCTCTGCTTCCAACTTCACTAACTCCCCTCTCCCGCTCTCGGATCATAACCTCCTCTCTTTCTCTGTCACGCTCCCTAACATCTCTCCACACCCACCTACTTATAGTACCTACAGGAACCTTAAGGCCATTCACACCCATGATTTTGCTGAGTCCCTACGGTCCTCTCCGTCCCCTATCTCTCTCCTCTCCTGTATATATATATATATATATATATATATATATATAGTCCCTACAGTTCTCTCTGTCCCCTATAGTCATCTCCCCAACCTGGCTGCAGCTCACTACATCACCGCTCTCAAACATGCCCTGGATGAAGCGGCGCCCCCCGTGACCCGAGCCATCCGATGCAGACCGCGGCAACCCTGGGTCACGCCTCAAACACACTTCATCCGGCGGTCCTCGAGTAGTGCTGAACGGCTGTAGAGAAAGTCTCAAAAGTCTGCAGACTTTCTTCATTACGAATTCATGCTGAGAAACTACAACCTCGCCCTCCACCGCACCAAACAAGTCTACTTCACCTCTCGTCTCCTCACTATCCTCCTCACTATCGCACAACCCTAAATGACTCTTTGATACTTTTCACTCCCCTCTCAGCCCTTAACAGGAACCGCCCTGACTAAAGTGTCAAATGACCTTCTGATGGCTAAATCGAGAGGCGACTACTCCCTACTGATCCTCCTCGATCTCTCAGCAGCTTTTCACACTGTTGACCACAAACTCCTCCTCAGTATGCTTCCCACCTTCAGACTAAAAGACACTGCCCTCTCCTGGTTCTCCGCCTACCTCACTGACTGCTCATTCAGTGTCTCCTTTGCTGGCTCTACCTCCCCTCCTCCTCTCCCCCCTGCTGTTGGGGTCCCCCAGGGCTCGTCCTCGGCCCCCTCCCCTCCTCTTCCCCTTGCTGTTCGGGTCCCCCAGAGCTTGGTTCTCGGCCCCTCCTCTTCTCTTTCCCTTGCTGTTCGGGTCCCCCAGAGCTCGGTTCTCGGCCCCCTCCCCTCCTCTTCCCCTTGCTGTTCGGGTCCCCCAGAGCTCGGTTCTCGGCCCCCTCCCCTCCTCTTCCCCTTGCTGTTCGGATCCACCAGAGCTCGGCTCTCGGCCCCCTCCTCTCCTCTTCCCCTTGCTGTTGGGGTCCCGCAGGGCTCGATCCTCGGCCCCCTCCTCTCCTCCTTGCTGTTCGGGTCCCCCAGAGCTTGGTTCTCGGCCCCTCCTCTTCTCTTTGCCTTGCTGTTCGGGTCCCCCAGAGCTCGGCTCTCGGCCCCCTCCTCTCCTCTTCCCCTTGCTGTTGGGGTCCCGCAGGGCTTGATCCTCGGCCCCCTCCTTTTCTCCATCTACACAGCCCCTATTGGACAAACCATCAGGAGATTTGGCTTTCAGTACCATCTCTATGCTGACGACACCCAGTTATACTCCTCCTCCTGCGACATCACAGCGCCGGTCCTCCAGAACACCACCAACTGTCCATCCGCTGTCTCTGACACTATGTCTTCTCTCTACCTAAAACTGATCTGCTGGTGTTTCCGTCCTCTACTAACCGCCCTCATCCTGACATCTCCATCTCAGTGTGTGGCACCATAACTCCCAGCACGCCCGCTGCCTTGGGGTCATAAATGACTTTGATCTCTCCTTTACCCCCCACATCCAATCTGTGGCCCGAACAGGTCAGCTGCACCTCAAGAACATCGCAAGAATCTGCCCCTTCCTCACCGCGGACTCGCTGAAAAAACGCTCACTGTAGCCTCATCCACTGCCGGCTGGAGTTTAACAACTCGCTGCTGATCGGCCCCCTGCACCAGACTCTACCCCTCCAATCCATCCTGAATGCAGCAGCCAGGCTCATCTTCTTGTACAGTTGCTACTCGGACGCCTCTGTCCTGTGCCGGTCACTGCACTGGCTGCCCGTCAAATACAGAATTCAATTTAAACTCACTACCTTCATCTATAAAGCCCTCCACAACGCAGCGCCCCCTACATTGTATCCCTCATCCACAGCGCAGCGCCCCCCTATATTGTATCCCTCATCCACAGCGCCGCACCGCCCTACATTGTATCCCTTATCCACAGCGCCGCACCACCCTACATTGTATCCCTCATCCACAGCGCAGCGCCCCCCTACATTGTATCCCTCATCCACAGCGCCGCACCGCCCTACATTGTATCCCTCATCCACAGCACCACCCTACATTGTATCCCTAATCCACAGCGCCGCACCGCCCTACATTGTATCCCTCATCCACAGCACTGCACCGCCCTACATTGTATCCCTCATCCACAGCACCGCCCTACATTGTATCCCTAATCCACAGCGCCGCACCGCCCTACATTGTATCCCTCATCCACAGCACCACCCTACATTGTATCCCTAATCCACAGCGCCGCACCGCCCTACATTGTATCCCTCATCCACAGCACCGCCCTACATTGTATCCCTAATCCACAGCGCCGCACCGCCCTACATTGTATCCCTCATCCACAGCACCACCCTACATTGTATCCCTAATCCACAGTGCCGCACCGCCCTACATTGTATCCCTCATCCACAGCACCACCCTACATTGTATCCCTCATCCACAGCGCCGCGCCGCCCTACATTGTATCCCTCATCCACAGCACCACCCTACATTGTATCCCTCATCCACAGCACCACCCTACATTGTATCCCTCATACACAGCGCCGCGCCGCCCTACATTGTATCCCTCATCCACAGCACCGCGCCGCCCTACAGTGTATCCCTCATCCACTGCGCCACCCTACATTGTATCGCTCATCCACAGCGCCACGCCGCCCTAAATCATATCCCTCATCCACAGCACCATGCCACCCTACATTATATCCCTCATCCACAGCGCCGCACCGCCCTACATTGTATCCCTCATCCACAGCACCACCCTACATTGTATCCCTAATCCACAGCGCCGCACCACCCTACATTGTATCCCTTATCCACAGCGACGCACCGCCCTACATTGTATCCCTCATACACAGCACCACCCTACATTGTATCCCTCATCCACAGCACCACCCTACATTGTATCCCTAATCCACAGCGCCGCACCGCCCTACATTGTATCCCTCATCCACAGCACCACCCTACATTGTATCCCTCATCCACAGCGCCGCGCCGCCCTACATTGTATCCCTCATCCACAGCACCACCCTACATTGTATCCCTCATCCACAGCGCCGCGCCGCCCTACATTGTATCCCTCATCCACAGCACCACGCCGCCCTACAGTGTATCCCTCATCCACTGCGCCACCCTACATTGTATCCCTCATCCACAGCACCACCCTACATTGTATCGCTCATCCACAGCACCACCCTACATTGTATCCCTCATCCACAGCACCACCCTACATTGTATCCCTCATCCACAGCGCCGCGCCGCCCTACATTGTATCCCTCATCCACAGCACCACCCTACATTGTATCCCTCATCCATAGCGCTGCGCTGCCCTACATTGTATCCCTCATCCACAGCACCGCGCCGCCCTACAGTGTATCCCTCATCCACTGCGCCACCCTACATTGTATCCCTCATCCACAGCACCACCCTACATTGTATCCCTCATCCACAGCACCACCCTATATTGTATCCCTCATCCACAGCACCACCCTACATTGTATCCCTCATCCACAGCGCCGCGCCGCCCTACATTGTATCCCTCATCCACAGCACCACCCTACATTGTATCCCTCATCCACAGCGCTGCCCTACATTGTATCCCTCATGCACAGCACCACCCTACATTGTATCCCTCATCCACAGCGCCACCCTACATTGTATCCCTCATCCACTGCGCCACCCTACATTGTATCCCTCATCCACAGCACCACCCTACATTGTATCCCTCATCCACAGCACCACCCTACATTGTATCCCTCATCCACAGCACCACCCTACATTGTATCCCTCATCCACAGCGCCGCGCCGCCCTACATTGTATCCCTCATCCACAGCACCACCCTACATTGTATCCCTCATCCACAGCGCTGCCCTACATTGTATCCCTCATCCACAGCACCGCACCACCCTACATTGTATCCCTCATCCACAGCACCGCACCACCCTACATTGTATCCCTCATCCACAGCACCGCACCACCCTACATTGTATCCCTCATCCACAGCGCCACCCTACATTGTATCCCTCATCCACAGCGCTGCGCTGCCCTACATTGTATCCCTCATCCACAGCACCGCGCCGCCCTACAGTGTATCCGTCATCCACCGCACCACCCTACATTGTATCCCTCATCCACAGCGCCACCCTACATTGTATCCCTCATCCACAGCGCTGCGCTGCCCTACATTGTATCCCTCATCCACAGCACCGCGCCGCCCTACAGTGTATCCGTCATCCACCGCACCACCCTACATTGTATCCCTCATCCACAGCGCCACCCTACATTGTATCCCTCATCCACAGCGCTGCGCTGCCCTACAGTGTATCCGTCATCCACCGCGCCACCCTACATTGTATCCCTCATCCACAGCACCGCGCCGCCCTACAGTGTATCCGTCATCCACCGCGCCACCCTACATTGTATCCCTCATCTCAATCCACCGCCCAGCCCGGGCCCTCCACTCCGCTAATGAAATCAGACTAAGTACCCCTTTAATTTGAACCTCTTATTCCCGCCTCCTAGTTTTCTCCAGAGCAGCACCAGTCCTCTGGACGGCGCTACTAAAAGCTATCCAGGCAATCCCCGACACACACAACTTCAGGCGTGCCCCAAAAACGCGCCTCTTTAGCGAGGCATACCATATCCCCTAAACCAAACCCCTCTGTACCCCACCTGATAACATGCTGCCTGACCTACAGACTGCAATCCCTGCCAGTCGCCATCAACCGCTCCTGCAGTCATACTGAAGCAGCCACTATACGGCCTGACCATTGTCTATGTGTATAGCATCCCACACTCTCCACCCCGCCATACCGTGCCCATCTCCAACCCGCCATACCGTGCACATCTCCAACCCGCCATACCGTGCCCATCTCCACCCATCCATAATGCCCCCATAAGTATACCAGCCACAGTAACTCCATAACAGAACCAACTACAGTGCTACCGTAAAAGTGTCAACCGGTGCCCACATAACAATGCCATCCACTCTACCTTATTAAAATACTATCCACATTGCTCCTAAATAGTATATAAAAGTGCCAGCAAGAGTGTCTCCATAAGAATGGCAGCCCAATGGCCACATAAGAGTGAGAACCACAGCGCCCCCATAGGGTTAGTAGCTACAGTGGCCTCATTAGCGTACCAACCACAATGTCCCCTGAAGAGCGGTTGCTGCAATGCCCCCAAAAGTACACCAGCTGCAAAAGAGCACCAATGACCTATAAGGCCACCAGCCACAGTGCCCTTTCTCTTACCTGGGCTACCATCATGACATCTTTAGATAGTAGTGGGTGGAGTTCCCACACCTGCGACTGTGTAAGTGGCGGGCTTAAGTGCCAATCCCTGCGGGCATCAAAAATCCATGGATAGTATGTGAGGTATGTGTGACCTATAGCGCTGCTCATCCTGGTCTCTGAATACAATGCCATAACTACAGTGAAGACTGACACCTCCGCAGGTGGATGCATAGCAGAGGGGGTGTGACCCTGTTTAGCAGTGGCACTCATATGCTTTTTGGCTTCTCTCCCTCTCTCTGGGCTCTACTTTACTTGTTAGCCGTATAAGAGATCATGAATTATTATTTAAGGGGGAAGCGCACTTCTAAATCGCTCCCTTCATTAACGGTACATTCGCATCAGGTTAGAGGTTTGGTTCCTGCGGACGACTTCAAAGACGCCTTTGCTTTGATGCTCGCTGCTTATTTGAAGACATTTGCTCCAAACTTCCATCAAACAGACTAAAAATGAGTCATTTTGCATTTGCTGTGATTTCCGACTCTCGGAGGCCGCGGCGAGATTGCTATTAAGTAAACACCTTTAATCCAGAAAATGGGGGACGGTTATTACATGCAAATCTCCGTAGTTTGCGGAATCTTCCAGCTGCCTCTGAAAAAGAGAGGGTGGGGCAAGCGCTGCCAGCTCCACTATAGTCTGTGCCCATGAGATACCAACGTGGGCTGCAAGGACTGCAGAAGAGAATCCGGCATATTCGGATGCGCCATAACCGTTTGAGTTGGGACTGTCTAGGGTAAAAAACATGGCTGCTCTCTTTCAAAACCAGCACTTCAATGGAGCGGAGCTGCAGTACCAGACACAACCAGTGGACAGGAGTAGCGCTGTTTCTGTAAGGCCCCGGTCACGCAGGCATGTAGCTGTTGGCGCGTCTGAATGTTTTTACATTAAAATACTTTTCCAACAATTACAATAAACTTATTTTTACATTTTTTTAGCCCCTTAGAGGACTTGAACTTGCGACTGTTTGATCGCTCATACAGTATAATGTAATACCACAGTATTACATTACACCACATTTTGGCAGGCAGACTTTGAAGGTGAACCACAGGCACGCCTTCATAGGCATGTGTTCATGGCAGCCCTGGGGGGTCTTCAGTAGGCCCCCCGGTTGCTGTGACAACCAAACAGCACTCCGCAATCGCATCGTGGGATGGCCGTTCGGGATCGCAGAATAACGATCGGGGCATTTAGAGGGTTAACAGCTGCGATCAGCATTAGCAGTGATGGCGGATGTGTGCTGCCACAGACAGCCGGCAGCCGCCTTGTATGGAGCTGGATTGGCTTGCTATAATGCTGCAAATCAACCAACATAACCAGGATGCACATGTGTGGGGGGTTACCACGGTCTCCGTACTGCACCCTCCTCCTTCGGGGGCATGCAGTGAAGGGGAGATGGGGACATGGGCCCCCTGTTCTTGGGATTGGTGCGGGTCCCATCAGT
Organism: Eleutherodactylus coqui; assembly: GCF_035609145.1. NCBI lineage: Eukaryota > Metazoa > Chordata > Amphibia > Anura > Eleutherodactylidae > Eleutherodactylus > Eleutherodactylus coqui. The sequence goes on from NC_089838.1 coordinate 2,504,340, forward strand.
CAGACCCCTACCCATCATAGTTATCCCCTATCCTGGTACAACCCCTTTAAGTCCGAATACCTGCCCCGAAGCCTCCCAGCTGAGGTCTGTTACAATGTATCCTGCCCAGTCCTGACTTTGTTACATTGTATCAGCCTGGAGCCCAAAGTTTCTAGACTGGATACAATTGTGACAAACCCTCAGCTGTGAGAAGTATCATGTTTTTGGCTCCAGCTTGGGCCTATTTTGTCCCATATCAGGATTTCTGGACCATTGGCTGTTAAATGAATGGACTTGACCAAGACTTTATGGATTTCCCTCGTTATTTGTGCCGCTGTTTCCAAGAAATCAATATAGATAAAGAGAAATTAGTCAATTGCAGTGAATTGTGAAATGTTGCCACTGTACACGGTGCCGGCCAAATAGGGGGCGCTACTAGTTATTGCTGATTACCACATGTCAAGGGTAACTAGTCTTCACCTAAAGGGGTATTACCAGCAAAGCCATAGTCCACGGCTGTTTCTGAACTTCCATAGGTCAGAGTGGGATACTGCTTCTGCTTGTGGAGACCACCAAGGTAGTACAGGCCATGCAATGCTCCCTGGGGGAAAGTTATGCAAATGAGAATTGGGAAAATGCTTCTAACCTGCCAATAGGTGGCGATAAAAACTCATTTGCATACAAATGGCCATAGAGATTTCTGGCCAGCTCTCCCAGCTTCTCTGAACTACCCTAGAATGTAATACTCTCATTTATCTCCATGGTGTTAGGGCTACACAGCGACTTTGGCTGCAACATCGGTCTTGCAACCGAAGATCGCTAACCCCACGCAAGGGCTGCATACTTGGCTTGGCTGACTCTATCAATATTTCTCACTTTACTGCTTTGTCTGTATGTGTCAGTCTTCACTGCAGCTTCGGCATTCTATTCATAATCGTCACTGTGGGGAAATCAGTTTTCCTGCTCCAGGACTTAGGCTATAGCTACACAGACAGACACTCTGGACATGGCACAGGTCAGAGATCACGGTGGTGTAGCTCTACAGCTTTCCATGATCATTGAAGTCAATGGTTACTGCGAAAACAACCTGAAGACCACAAAAAATCCAACCTCCATGAAGTTTTTGCAGTCTGCGCGGTGGCAGAAACCTGCAAGTCACACCACAACCCCATCGTCATCCATGAGGGTGCAAGGTACGGTATCGGCTGCCTGGTGATACTTGGTTGCGTGACTGTATCACAGCCAAAGTCCCCGTGTAGACGTTACGTAATTCCCAAAGCACAACGTGGGCAGAAAAATTGATTTTTCCACATGCGATCATGTTCCATATTCCATTACTTATCAGTCTTTCCCTATAAAGTTAATGAATAGAATTCCAGAGCTGCAGTGAAGACTGACACATACAGGCAAAGAAATATCAATCAATTCAGCATTGCAGGTAATAGTCCTAGTGAGGGGTTAGATTCAAAGCCAGCCCCCTAGTGGTACAAAGTAGTAAAACCACAACCTGCTCCATAGCTGACAGTCATCGCTAATGACAGGGATCCAGCCACATATATTCTGCAGGAGCTCCGCTGTCTCCTGCAATTTCAGGGTGTCCAGGCGGAACTATCAGAGGGCGAACAGGAGGCAGATGCACTTGTTGCAGAGTCAAAGTGAATTCTTAAGCTGATCTTCACTTATTAATGTTGCCCCGAGGTAACAAGGAATCTGCATTTTGGGAACAAGTCGTCCTTCTGTCTCGTGCAATTAAAAAGAAGACTAAAAACTGCCGCTAGGAAGAAGCGCAGCATGCGGCTTATCTCCGGCGCCTCCTTCGCAGGTTGGGACCCTATGTAGGGTTAACGCCGTGTGGTGCTGCTTGCTCATTGTAGTATCTAAGCCTATTGTGTGTGATACCCTCAGAGCCATGTATCTAGGCTGATTATGTGAGATACCATCTGCGGAGTGGTGTATCTAAGCTTATTGTATCTAAGGCATAAGAGGACTCCAGTGTTGACCAGTAAAAGAGCGCAGAATGCTGCGTTACGTCATCCGTGAAAATGCCGGATAGTATAACAGAAGCCAGAAAGACCTCATTGTAGTCACTGGCGTGCGTTCGGCGCCGCTCAGTTCCAACGGACGCGTTTGTGCAGCGAATACGCTTTTCTACACCCATAATGGAGCTGGAAAATGGAAAGCAAGCGCTGTCGTGAACCCAACCCTAGCCTATCATGTGATACTGTCTGCTGAGCTCTGTATCTAAGCTGATCATGTGTGATAACATCTGCTCCCCTGTGTATCTAAGCCCATCATCATACTGTCTACTGAGTTGCAATATCTAAGCCTAGCGTGTGTGATTCTATTTACTGAGCTGTGTATCTAAACCTACCATCTATAATACTTTCAGTTGAGGGTGTATCTAAGCGCTGCAGAATAAGTTGGCGCTACACAAATAAAGATTATTATCATCATGTGTGATGCTTTCTGCTGAGCTACTGTATCTAATCCAATCATGTGAGATACAGTCAACTAAGCAGTATATCTAAGCCTATCATCATTGTGATACTCTCTGGGGAGTTGTGTATCTAAGCATGTCATGTATGACACTGTCAGCTGAGCCACTAGATCTGATCCTATCATGTGTGATACTGTTTGCTTAGTCATGTTTGTAAGGATATTATGTGTGATGCTGTCTGTTAAGCTGTTGTATCTAAGCCTTTTTGGTGTGATGCGGTCTGCTGAGTCATGTCTCTACAACCCCAAATCTAAAAAAGTTTGGCGGGGCCATGGCTGCCGTTGTGTGGCGCCCCCTCCTCCGGGAAGTGTAGAGACAATTGCTGGAGTTTTGGGAGAGGAATGTCCCATTCCAGCTGCTCATCAGTCCCGCATCGGCTTTACCAGTTTTTTCCTTTCATAATGCGTCAAATGTTTCCTATTGGTGGACGGCCTGGACTGCAGGTGGCCGGTTCTATTGGTGGACGGTCTGGACTGTAGGTGGCCGGTTCTATTGGTGGATGGTCTGGACTGCAGGCGGCGGTTCTATTGGTGGACGGTCTGGACTGCAGGCGGCAGTTCTATTGGTGGACGGTCTGGACTGCAGGCGGACGGTTCTATTGGTGGTCGGTCTGGACTGCAGGCAGCCGGATCTATTGGTGTACGGTCTGGACTTCAGGTGGCTGGTTCTATTGGTGTATGGCCTGGACTGCAGGCGGCCGGTTCTATTGGTGGACGGTCTGGACTGCAGGCGGCCGGTTCTATTGGTGGTCGGTCTGGACTGCAGGCAGCCGGATCTATTGGTGTACGGTCTGGACTACAGGTGGCCGGTTCTATTGGTGTACGGTCTGGACTGCAGGTGGCTGGTTCTATTGGTGGACGGTCTGGTCTACAGGCGGCCGGTTCAATTGGTGGATGGCCTGGACTGCAGGTGGCCAGTTCTATTGGTGGACGGTCTGGCCTACAGGCAGCCGGTTCTATTGGTGTATGGTCTGGACTGCAGGTGGCCGGTTCTATTGGTGTATGGTCTGGACTGCAGGTGGCCGGTTCTATTGGTGGACGGTCTGGACTGCAGGTGGCCGGTTCTATTGGTGGACGGTCTGGACTGTCCTTTTCGTGACCTTAGTAAAGCATTTGACAAAGTATCTCATTCCATACTTATTGAAAAAATGAGCAAATCTTGGTTTGACAAGGCAACTGTTAGGTGGATTCGCAACATGCTGAGTGATCGTACTCAAAGAGTGGTCATAAATGGCTGCACATCCAAGTGGAAGAATGTATCAAGTGGGGACCACAAGGCTCTGTGCTAGGCCCAGTGGTGGTCAACATTGTTATAAGTGATCTGGAGAAGGAAATTGATGGGAAACTGATCGTTGGCCAGTTCTATTGGTGGACGGCCTGGACTGCAGGCGGGCAGTTCTATTGGTGGATGGCCTGGACTGCAGATGGCCGGTTCTATTGGTGGACAGCCTGGACTGCAGGCGGCCAGTTCTATTGGTGGACGGTCTGGACTGCAGGCAGACGGATCTATTGGTGGATGGTCTGGACTGCAGGTGGCCGGTTCTATTGGTGGATGGCCTGGACTGCAGGTGGCCAGTTCTATTGGTGGATGGCCTGGACTGCAGGCGGGCAGTTCTATTGGTGGATGGTCTGGACTGCAGTCGGCCGGTTCTATTGGTGGACGGCCTGGACTGCAGGTGGGCAGTTCTATTGGTGGATGGTCTGGACTGCAGGTGGCCGGTTCTATTGGTGGACGGTCTGGACTGTCCTTTTCGTGACCTTAGTAAAGCATTTGACAAAGTATCTCATATTATACTTATTGAAAAAATGACCAAATCTGGGATTGACAAGGCAACTGTTAGGTGGATTCACAACTGGCTGAGTGATCGTACTCAAAGAGTGGTCATAAATGGCTGCACATCCAAGTGGAAGAATGTATCAAGTGGGGACCACAAGGCTCTGTCTGGGGCCCAGTGGTGGTCAACATTGTTATAAGTGATCTGGAGAAGGAAATTGATGGGAAACTGATCAAATTTGCTGATGACACAAAGCTAGGAGGGATAGCTAACACTAGGGAAGAGAAGATCAAAAAGATCTAGAAAAGCTTGCACAGTGGTCGACGACTAACAGAATAGTATTTAACAAGGAGAAATGCAAAGTCCTACATCTGGGCAAGAAAAATGAAGAAAGCACATACAGAATGGGAGGAATTGGGCTAAGCAGCAGCACATGTGAAAAAGACTTGGGTATACTAATAGATTATAGACTGAACAGGAGTCAACAATGTGGTGCAGCAGCCAAAAAGGCAAATACAATTCTGGGATGTATTAAGAGAAGCATAGAGTCTAGATCACGTGAGGTCATTATCTCCCTCTACTCTTCCTTAGTCAGACCTCATAGTATTCTGGCTGCTCATCAGTCCCGCGTCGGCTTTACCAGATTTTTCCTTTCATAATGCGTCAAATGTTTCCTATTGGTTGACGGTCTGGACTGCAGGCGAACGGTTCTATTGGTGGACGGTCTGGACTGCAGACGGCCGGTTCTATTGGTTGTCGGTCTGGACTGCAGGAGGCCAATTCTATTGGTGGATGGTCTGGACTGCAGGTGACCAGTTCCATTGGTGCAATTCTGGACTGCAGGTGGCCGGTTCTATTGGTGGACGTTCTGGACTGCAGGTGGCCGGTTCTATTGGTGAACGGTCTGAACTGCAGTTGGCGGGTTTTATTGGTGGACAGTCTGGACTGCAGGCGGCCGGTTCTATTGGTGGACGTTCTGGACTGCAGGTGGCCGGTTCTATTGGTGGACGGTCTGGACTGCAGGCGGCCGGTTCTATTGGTGAACGGTCTGAACTGCAGTTGGCCGGTTCTATTGGTGGACGTTCTGGACTGCAGGTGGCCGGTTCTATTGGTGGACGGTCTGGACTGCAGGCGGCCGGTTCTATTGGTGAACGGTCTGAACTGCAGTTGGCCGGTTCTATTGGTGGACGTTCTGGACTGCAGGTGGCCGGTTCTATTGGTGGACAGTCTGGACTGCAGGCGGCCGGTTCACCCCCGGACTCTTCTGGGAAGCCATGCTGTTGTGATGAATGCAGTTATGGTTTAGCATTGTGTTGCTGAATTATGCAAGCCCTTCCCTGATAGAGATGTCTGGATGGGGTATATGTTCTTCTACAACCTCTATATGCTGTCAGCATTTATAGTGCCTGTCAGGATGTGTGCGCTGCCCGTACCATTGGCACTAATGCCCCCCATACCATCAGAGATGCAGGACTCTGCTCTGATAACAAGCTGGATGTTCCTCTCCTCTTGAGTCCGCAGGACGCGGCATCCGGGGTTTACAAAAACAATTTGATACTTTGATTCATCTGCCCACAGCACAGTTCTCCCTTTTGCCTCGGTCCATTGTAAATGATCTTTGGTCCAGAGAAGATGCCGGCGTTTCTGGATTGTGTTGATATACGGCTTCTTCTCCGCATGATGCAGCTATAATTTACATTAGCGGATTGTACGGTGAGGTGTGTTCACAGACAATGATTTCTGGAAGTATTCCTGAGCCCATGCAGTGATTTACATTACAGACTGTATATAATGCAGCGCCGCCTGAGGACCGCAGACCTCCAGCATCCACTATGGACCGTCGGCCTCGTACCTTGTGCGCATGAAGTTCTACAGATCCTCTGAATCCGTTGATGATATTTTGTACTGTAGATGGTGGGTATCCACAGACTTTGCCATTTTAATTTGAGGAACATTTTTTCTGAGATTGTTCACCAAATTTTAGACACAGTTTTCACATATTGGTGAACTTCCGACCATCTTTGCTTCTGAGAGACTCTGCCTCTCTAACATGCTCTTTTTATACACAGTTGTGTGACTTAAGGCCCATTTACACTGGATGAATGTCAGGCTAACGATGCCCGACACTCGTCCCTGTGTGTACCCGCTCCCGTGCTGCTGCACAGCAGGGAAGCCAGGATGGCTGTAGGAGATTTCACTCCTCGCTCTCCCCCACCCCTCTCCATTCACTTATGTAATTTTGTAATCTGCGAGTCGAGGCAGCTTGTAAATTGCACCACCACCCCACTGACGTCAATGAAAGTGCAAGATCGCAAGGCTACACAATAAGCTCAAGTCACTTGACCCCTTATCAGGGCCAAAGTCACTGTGTAGCCCAAGCTTTAAGCTAGAGTTGGATAAAGTTTAAGGCAGCAAGTGTTCACCTATGCAGAATGAACTTTCTCACATACTTGAGCAGGGAGAGGTGCGGATTGAACCTTGCTCACATACTTGACACGTTGCTCCCTGACGTGCGATCACCTGCCCTCCTTATATAACGTTCAAACTACCATTTCTTGCAACCGCTATCAGTCATGGCCTCTTCCGATGTGAGATGCAAGCAGAACTGCTCCATCTGTCTGAGCACTTATATAGACGCTGTAACCCTGGGATGTGGACACAACTTCTGCCGGGTCTGTATTCATCGTGTGCTGGATACACAGGACGAGGCTGGAGTTTATTCCTGTCCTGAATGCCGAGAAGAGTTTCCAGAGCGGCCGGTGTTAGAGAACATCGAAAAATGTTATGACGCAGTGGAGAGAGACATGTCTACTCAGCCAGATCCGGAGGAGATCACCGGGATCCTCTGCACTTACTGCATTCACTCTCCTGTACCGGCTGCTAAATCCTGTCTGCTGTGTGAGGCTTCGCTGTGTGATCACCACCTGAGAGTTCACAGCAAGGCAGCAGAACACGTCCTCACTGAGCCCAGCGCCAACCTGGAGGTCAGGAAATGCGACATCCATAAGAGAGGCCTGGAATATTACTGCATTGAGGACGCTGCTTGTATCTGTGCATCTTGCAGCTTGACCGGAAAGCATAAGGGACATCAAATAGAGCTTCTAGATGAGGCTTTGCTCAAGAAGAAGAAGTGGCTGCGAAATGTATCAGACAATTTGCTCGCAAAGAGGGAAGGAAATGTATCCAGGATCGAGGCCTTGTGTAAGCACATTACGGATGTCCATGAGAGAGCTCAGGCCACAAATCAGAGTATCTCTGGCCTCTTTATAGATATCAGGAGACAGGTTGACGACCTGGAGAAGGTGGTCTGCAGTGAGATCTCCAGGCAGGAAGAGCAGATGTCTCTGTCAGTCTCTGATCTGATCCAACACCTGGAAATTGAGAAAGACGATTTGCATAGGACAATAGTTTCTTTTCAGCAGATGAGCCTGATGAGGGATCCAATTGTAGTCTTAAGAAATCAAGAGCTTTACAGATACAATACAGGTAAAATTGATACCTGTACAGAAGATGATATGCATACCATAGGTGATCTGGATATACTTCCCATTTCTTATATGATACACAGAGCCATGAGAAGAATTATTGAAGAGGCAAACTCAAGGGGTTTCAGGGAGCCTACAGCTTCCGGCATTTTACTGGATATAAACACTGCAGGTAAGAATGTAGCAGTGTCTGATACCTTCCAAATGGCCTCCTGGTCTGAAGTAAGCCCAAACCATCAGGCAACCTCCAAAACCTTTCAGTCCTGTCAAGTCTTAAGCATAAATTACTTTTCCTCAGGGGAACATTTCTTGGAAGTGGACAGCAAAGCCGGAGGGGACTGGTGTGTGGGAATGAGTTATGATACTATAGACAGGAAAGGGGAGAGGTGCATCATTGGGCACAACGATAAGTCTTGGGGACTGCGTCTATGGAGCAATCAGTATTCTGTTGTACACGACTCACGTGTAGTCCTGCTACCAGTTCAGCCTTCCTGCAAGAAACTAGGTCTGTATCTGGATTATGAGGCAGGGCGGCTGTCTTTTTATGAGCTGAGTGACCCCATCAGACACTTACACACCTTCTCTGCCAAATTCACTGAGCCCCTTCGTATTCTGTGTTGGGTAATGGGCAGCTCTTTAAAGTTTCACCGTGGATCGCTGGTTCTATTGAGGAAGATACTTGACAATACAAAAGAAGTTCAGTTTTAAGAGGTTCATCATTTTTCCACATTGAAAGGTGTCAGTTTGACTTTTGCCGGCCTCACACATCAGATGGATGTCGGCTGAATGCGCTTTCGGCCTACAGTTATTTTGCCTGGCACCCTTACACACATTCACACATGAGAAGAAAGCTGTAGTTGGACACCTCTGGGGGTGGCTTTCTCTCACGCTACATCTTCCATCAATGGAGCGTTGGGAGGCCTCACTATACACATTAGATAATTGGCCGGACTCGCTAAAATCGCCTAATGCTTATGGCCACCTTCAGAGTCACTTTTGAGATGTGATCAACATTCGAAATTGCTTCATGGGGATGTTGGTCATATCTTGGCTTCTTAATTTTTCTGATGTCTCTTGTATTGGAGTCTATACGCATACAACTTGCTACTACAAATCCAACAGTTTGGGATTTCGGTGGCTGTTAGGTCACAGTCTCTACAAGTTGTAGGTCCCACTGCATTCTTCATGCCACACGATCAAAGACGCCATGTTGGCCTAGAATAAGTTGTCTATGGTAACCTCCTGAGCTCCTCAAGTGATGAATGCAGTCAGACAGAATTTTACTTGACTCCATCAGGCGTATTTGTTAAAGGGGTATTCAGAAAATTGAATTTTATTATCTGTTCATAAGATAGGTGATAAAAGTCTAATCGGTGAGGATCTTACCACTGACTCTCCCACTGATCCCGAGCATGAGGGTCCCTCCACAGTGATGTCCAAGGGAGCGATGGCCAAGCATGCTTGCACAGTGCTACTCCATTCATTTCAATGGGGCTGACAGAGATAGCCGAGTACAAGCACTTGGCTATCACCGGCAGTCCCGCTGAAGATCAATAGAGTGGCACCACAAATGCTTGACTACCGTCCATTCAATCTCCTTTTCCCTACAGGGGGTGCAGTGAGGAGGACAGAGGCACAGGACCCCCACTCTTGGGATCGATCAGACATTTTTTCCCTATCCTGTGGATAAGTGATGAAATTCTACTTTGGGAATACCCCTTTAAAAACCTGCAGCAGAATTATAATGTTACTCACAAAGTTGTGTAAATAATTGTAACTTTTTGATCACTTTGCTAAAAGTGGGTGGGGCTTAGCAAAAGGGTGTGTGGCTTTATTATGGACGTATTATAATTTACTCAAGAAGCACCTATGAGCTGACGTAGATTTCTCATTTTGCCTCCTTTACTGGCCAGACATGCCAGATTGATTAACGCAGCGCTCTTTACTTAGGCCGCCATATAAATCATCGGTCTAGGTAGATTCTGCCAGCGGATTTGGAGGACGTTAGGAGCTCTTTTACACGGTGGGGTTTAGGGTCTTTGGCGTCATGTTGATGACATTAGCGGGTGACATAGCGCCGCGTGTCTGTCACTGAATCGCTGTGGAACCATGCCGGCCATTTGCCAGCTTTGTATTTCTCTCTTGAAGGTCAGCGGTGGGGCAGCGCCATTGTTGTGCCAGCTTAACGCAGACAAAAAGTCTCAGCTGTGGAAAGCGAGCAGATGGCATGAATGTTCAGCTAAGTTTTAAATACAATGCACCGGGGGCGTTGTGCTCGCTCACTGTAAAACCCCCTCGTTCACAGAGGAATAGATGGGAGGAGAAGCCGCGGAGACGGGAGACGGGAGAGCCGGCTCAGATCTTAAAGACACAAATGCAGTAGTCTTATAAAGGGCTTGTCCTGTCCGATAGAAATAAAGATCTGCAACTTTGAATCCCGTCAATGGCGCAGACAAGGCGGTAGAAACATGCTGAAAAACATCCAGGTACGACACAATCTGGGCCACTGCAAATACTTGACTATTGTGGATGCACTGCGAGTTCTATTACAGCCACGTCTCCAAACTGTCCGGGATCCAGCCGCACGGTCCTTGATTTTGGGGACTGTCCCGCCATCCTGGGAGACAAGTCCCGCAAAGGCAATGGGGAATGGAGTAAAACAAAGAACAGTCTATACCCACCTCTTCTGCATCCTCCACTCCGCTCCCCTACTTACCTCCTGGTAGTGTGACTACGTCATCTAGCGCATGATCACTGCGGACAATCACTGGCCTCAGACTGTGCCGAGACCGCGGATTGGTTGCAACAATTACATGATCGCGCTACCTGGAAGTGACTGAGGGGCTGCAGAGACCTTGACCTGAACAGTCAAAGAACTGAAAGAGAGGAGGATAGGCGGTTTTTAGATTTTACTGCATAAAAGAGGGCATTATTGGGCAGGGGAGTTATCACTGAGGAAAAATGCTGTGCCAATATTACGGACAGGTGGCATGGGAGGGCACTATTACTGTGAGGGGGTCACTAAGGGGCACTACTACTGCAAAAGGTTTGACAATGGGCACTATTACTGTAAGGGGGATACTAAGGGGCACTATTACTGTGGGGGGGACACTATTAGTGTGAGAGGTCGCTAAGTGTCTCTGATGCTGTGCGACAGACACCAATGGCGCTATTACTGTGAGAGGGACACTATCACAATGTATCAAACAATCTGCTGTGGCGGGGATGTGACGAGTGAAAGCATCAGATACTAAACAGCAGTACGGCTGCGAGCAGAGCCAGGCGGCTTTCACACTTGCACTTTGTGGCTCCATTCAGGAAGCAGGAAAGGAGAATCCTTGTGGCCAAGTGGTTCCATCTCCACCAGGCGGACCCCTATGACTACAATAGGGTCCACCCGCATTCCATCCAGCTGCTCAGTTTGGGGATGGAAGAAAAAGTAGACATGAAACCACCTGTACTCAGCATTTTAAGAAATTTTTTAGTAACAGCGCCACTCTGGTCCTCAGGTTGTGTCTGGTATTTCAGCTAAATTCCATTCACTTGAACATGGCTGAACTGCAATAAGATACATTAACTAAATGGCGCTGCTTGCAAAAAAAAAAAAAGCTAATACTTAGTCTTAATCTTAGACAACCCCTTAAATACTCCTCAGTCTGAGCCCGCGAACTAGATTGTCAGCTCTGCAGAAAAGAATTTTTGGGGTTCTTGCTTTTGCGACTAAATAAACTCAATATTTCCAAATTAGCAGGAATGATCGGGACGCTTCGCGTTGTAATCAGCGGTGGTGAAATATTCACTAGTCTGCTGGATAATCAGAGGAAGACGACAAATCTTCATTATTAGGATCTGTAACTGATTTATTCCATGTCAATTGTAGTAAATAATAATCTGTAAGAAATGAGACGATCCGCCGCAGTGTGAACATCTCCGTGATTGCCGTCAAAAATGCAATAAAGTTGGCTTTTTTATAGCAGGAATTAAGTTTCTTCTTAAAGGTAACACAACCTTTACATAATGTGGTGGAAGCCCCTTGTGGCCTGAATCAACATCATCGGAAAGACTTGCGTTCCCCCTAAGAAATACAGAACACAACCTACAACAACAGTCAAAGAGCCCCCAAGTAACAGCACCAACAGAGAGCCCCCACTAACAGTGCCAGTAGAGTGCCCCCTATACGCCATGCCAACAGAGAGCCCACACTAACAGTGCCAGAAGAGTGCCCCCTATAAACCATGCCAACAGAGAGCCCCCACTAACAGTGCCAGAAGAGTGCCCCCTATAAACCATGCCAACAGAGAGCCCCCACTAACAGTGCCAGAAGAGTACCCCTATAAACCATGCCAACAGAGAGCCCCCACTAACAGTGCCAGTAGAGTGCCCCCTATACGCCATGCCAACAGAGAGGCCCCACTAACAGTGCCAGAAGAGTACCCCTATAAACCATGCCAACAGAGAGGCCCCACTAACAGTGCCAGAAGAGTGCCCCCTATAAACCATGCCAACAGAGAGGCCCCACTAACAGTGCCAGAAGAGTACCCCTATAAACCATGCCAACAGAGAGGCCCCACTAACAGTGCCAGAAGAGTACCCCGTATAAACCATGCCAACAGAGAACCCCTGTTACCATGCAGGGCGGCGCGGGGTCCCGAGGTCGGCGCGCGTCGCTCCGGCGTCCTGGAGCTCTGGTGTCGGGGCTCTCCTGGCAGTTTGGGGCGGCTGGTGGGCGGCGGCATGGGCATGTCCACCCGTAGGGTGCCGCCCGCACGCCTCCATCCTTCTTATGCAGCAGTGGGAGGAGTTGCCTCCTCCCACTCTCCGCCCCTGGGCGGAGCCTTGTAGTTAAAAGACTGGCAGTGATCTGAGCTCACTGCCAGTTATTGGTTCTGTCAGCCAATAGTCAGTCCTGTCTGCAGTTCTGCTCAGTCAGTTCCCTAGCTTGCTTGTCAGCCTCCTTTCCAGCTTTGCCTGAAGCTTAGTATTTTCTGTTTGGTCACTCCATCTGCCTTTTCTTGTCGGTACTCTGTCCCCCGTTAGTTAGGTCCATCTGTGCAGTCGCCAGGTCCCTAGCCAGGGTAGGGACCGCCGTCCAGTTGTCCGCCTGGGGTTAGCCAGCTCGAGGCAAGTAGGCAGGGACAGTGGGGTGCGGTAAGTTCAGGGCACCCCACCTGGCGCTCGGGGGGGGGGGGTCAGAGTGCCATAACAGCCCCCACTAACAGTGCCAGAAGAGTGCCCCTATAAACCATGGCAACAGAGAGCCCCCACTAACAGTGCCAGAAGAGGGCCCCCTATAAACCATGCCAACAGAGAGCCCCCACTAACAGTGCTAGAAGAGTACCCCCCTATAAACCATGCCAATAGAGAGCCCCCACTAACAGTGCTAGAAGAGTGCCCCCTATAAACAGTGCCAACAGAGAGCCCCCACTAACAGTGCCAGAAGAGTGCCCCCTATAAACCATGCCAACAGAGTGCCCCCACTAACAGTGCCAGAAGAGTGCCCTCTATAAACCATGCCAACAGAGAGCCCCCACTAACAGTGCCAGAAGAGTGCCCCCTATAAGCCATGCCAACAGAGAGCCCCCACTAACAGTGCCAGAAGAGTGCCCCTATAAATCATGCCAACAGAGTGCCCCCACTAACAGTGCCAGAAGAGTGCCCTATATAAACCATGCCAACAGAGAGCCCCCACTATCAGTGCCAGAAGAGTGCCCTCTATAAACCATGCCAACAGAGAGCCCCCACTAACAGTGCCAGAAGAGTGCCCCCTATAAACCATGCAAACAGAGAGCCCCCACTAACAGCGCTAGAAGAGTGCCCCCTATAAACAGTGCCAACAGAGAGCCCCCTCTAACAGTGCCAGAAGAGTACCCCCTATAAACCATGCCAACAAAGAGCCCCCACTAACAGTGCTACCAGAGTACCCCCTATAAACAGCACCACCAGAGAGCCCCCATTAACAGTGCTAGAAGAGTACCCCCTATAAACCATGCAAACAGAGAGCCCCCACTAACAGCGCTAGAAGAGTGCCCCCTATAAACAGTGCCAACAGAGAGCCCCCTCTAACAGTGCCAGAAGAGTACCCCCTATAAACCATGCCAACAAAGAGCCCCCACTAACAGTGCTACCAGAGTACCCCCTATAAACAGCACCAACAGAGAGCCCCCACTAACAGTGCCAGAAGAGTGCCCTCTATAAACCATGCCAACAGAGAGCCCCCACTAACAGTGCTAGAAGAGTGCCCCCTATAAACAGTGCCAACAGAGAGCCCCCTCTAACAGTGCCAGAAGAGTACCCCCTATAAACCATGCCAACAAAGAGCCCCCACTAACAGTGCTACCAGAGTACCCCCTATAAACAGCACCAACAGAGAGCCCCCACTAAGAGTTGCAGAAGAGTACCCCCTATAAACCATGCCAACAGAGAGCCCCCACTAACAGTGCCAGAAGAGTGCCCTCTATAAACCATGCCAACAGAGAGCCCCCACTAACAGTGCCAGAAGAGTACCCCTATAAACCATGCCAACAGAGAGCCCCCACTAACAGTGCCAGAAGAGTACCCCCTATAAACAGCACCAACAGAGAGCCCCCACTAAGAGTTGTACAAGAGTGCCCCCTATAAACCATGCCAACAGAGAGCCCCCACTAACAGTGCCAGAAGAGTACCCCCTATAAACAGCACCAACAGAGAGCCCCCACTAAGAGTTGTACAAGAGTGCCCCCTATAAACCATGCCAACAGAGAGCCTCCACTAACCATGCTAGAAGAGTACCTCCCTTATAATCTGTGCCTACAGAGAACCCCCACCAACAGTGCGAGAAGAGTGCCCAATATAATAGTGCCAACAGAGAGCCCCCACTAAAAGTGCCAGAAGAGTACCCCCTATAAACAGTGCCAACAGAGAGCCCCCACTAAAAGTGCCAGAAGAGTACCCCCTATAAACTGTGCCAACAGAAAGCTCCACTAACCCTGCTAGAAGAGTACCCCCTATAAACAGTGCCAACAGAGAACCCCCACTAACAGTGCCAGAAGAGTAACCCCTATAAACAGTGCCAACAGAGAGCCCCCACTAACCATGCTAGAAGAGTACCCCCTTATAATCAGTGCCTACAGAGAACCCCCACTAACAGTGCCAGAAGAGTGCCCAATATAACAGTGCCAACAGAGAGCCTTCACTAACTGTGCTAGAAGAGTGCCCCCTATAAATAGTGCCAACAGAGAACCCCCACTAACACTGCCAAGAGAGTGCCTGCTATAACACTGCCAAGAGAGAACCCCAGTAGAAGTGCCATAAAAGTGCCTGTTGTAACATTGCCAACAGAGAGCCCCCACTAGCAGTTCCAGAAGTTCCCCTATAAACAGTTCTGGCACTGTTAGTGGGGGCTCTCTGTTAGCAGAGTGCCCGTTATAACAGTGCCAACAGAGAGACCCCCTATAAAAGTGTCAGAAGCGTACCCCCTATGCACAGTGCCAACAGAAAGCCCACACTAACAGTGCCAGAAGAGTGGCCAATATAACAGTGCGAACAGAGAGCCTCACTAACCGTGCCAGAAGAGTGCCCCTCAATAAACAGTGCCAAGAGAGAGCCTCCACTAACATTGCCAGAAGAGGGCCCGCTATAACAGTGCCATTAGGGAGCCTCCACTAACAGTGCCAGAAGACTACCCCTCAATAAACAGTGCCAAGAGAGAGCCTCCACTAACATTGCCAGAAGAGGGCCCGCTATAACAGTGCCATTAGGGAGCCCCCACTAACAGTGCCAGAAGAGTACCCCTTAATAAACAGTGCCAACAGAGAGCCCCCACTAACCGTGCCAGAAGACTACCCCTCAATAAACAGTGCCAAGAGAGAGCCTCCACTAACATTGCCAGAAGAGGGCCCGCTATAACAGTGCCATTAGGGAGCCCCCACTAACAGTGCCAGAAGAGTACCCCTTAATAAACAGTGCCAACAGAGAGCCTCCACTAACAGTGCCAGACGAGTGCTCCCCAATAAAGTGCCAATTGAAAACCTCCACTAACAGTGCCAGAAGAGTACCGCCTATAAACAGTGCTAACAGAGAGCCCTCAATAACAGTCCCCGAAGAGGAACCCCAAATAAACAGTGCCAACAGGGAGCCCCTAATGAAAGTGCCAGAAAAGTATTACCTATACACAGTGCCAACAGAGAGCCTCCACTAACCGTGCCAGAAGAGTACCCCCAATAAACAGTGCCAACAGAGAGCCCCCACTAACAGTGCCAGAAGAGTACCCCCTATACACAGTGCCAACAGAGAGCCCCCACTAACCGTGCCAGAAGAGTACCCCCAATAAACAGTGCCAACAGAGAGCCCCCACTAACAGTGCCAGAAGAGTACCCCCTATACACAGTGCCAACAGAGAGCCTCCACTAACTCTGCTAGAAGAGTACCCACTATAAACAATGCCAAAATAGAGCCCCCACTAACAGTGCTAGAAGAGTACCCACTATAAACAATGCCAACAGAGAGCCTCCACTAACAGTGCCAGAAGAGTACCCCCTATACACAGTGCCAACAGAGAACCCCCACTAACAGTGCCAGAAGAGTACCCCCCAATAAAAAATGCCAAGAGAGAGCCTCCACTAAAATTGCCAGAAGAGTACCCCCCCAATACACATTGCCAAAAGAGAGTCCTTACTAACAGTCCCAGAAGAGTAACCCCCAATAAACAATGCCAACAGAAAGCCCTCACTAACAGTCCCAGTACGAAGAGAACCCCCCTCAATAAACAGTGCCAAGAGAGAGACCCCACTAAAATTGGCAGCGGAGTACCCCCCCCAATAAACAGTGCTAAAAGTGAGTCCCTACCAACCATGCCAGTAGAGTACCCCATTGAACAGTGCCAACCGAGAGCTCCCACTATTAATGCTAGAAGAGTACTCCCTATAAACCGTGCCAATAGAGAGCCCCCACTAAGAATGCCAGAGGAGTACCCCTTATAAACAGTGCCAACAGAGAGCCCCCAATAACAGCGCCAGAGGAGTACCCCTTATAAACAGTGCCAACAGAGAGCACCCACTAATAGTGCTAGAAGAGTATCCCTATAAACAGTGACCACTGACAGACCCCATTAATAGCGCCAGAAGAGTCTCGCCTGCTATTAACAGTGCCAACAGAGAGCCCCCAATAACAGCCCCAGAAGAGTACCCAATCTAAACAGTGCACCCCAACAACATAGTATTGTTGAAGCTTCTGGAGAGCCGGTCACCAGGCTATCCCTGTCTGCTGAAGGACAACTCCCCTTCTTAATACAGAGGATCCCCACTCCGGTATCCTTGGCTAGTAAGGTCCCATCAATAAACTCAGTGGTGTAGCATCCGTATGGCTCATGCCGCTCTTCGGCGCGTGCTTCAGCTTTCTCGTATTGGCTTTGAATAAAAGAGAATCACGCTCCGCGCATAAAGCCACCGCCACAAGGGAAACGTGCAACAAACCCGCATGGAAATAGAGATCTGTAATTGGCGTTATAATGAAAGGACATAAAACACAATCCGCCCATCATGATTAAAAATAATATGGAGCGGCGCTACATATTGACAGCAGCCAGAGCTAATTTCTATCACATTGCTCTGATATGCACAGAAAATGGAGGGTTCAATAGATTCGGCTCTTCCAAGGAAACCTTATCAGGTGAGAATTGAATTAAGGTATTAGATTTGGATTCCGGGCAGAGAAGTTTCAGCACACAGGAAACTTAATCAATGAAATCATTCAGGAACATCTACAGCGGGATATTACATGGCGGAGGAAACTGGCGTATACACCTCTCAGGAACAGGAGCCGCGAGCAGAGAAATTACAAGAAGATAGCAGCAGAACGTATCACAGATAAATACTAGGAACACATGAGAAGATCATACATAATGCTAATAATGGCCATGTAATAAATATTGAATTTACAAATATATAACTACTATAATACTGCCCCCTATGTACAAGTATATAACTACTATAATACTGCCCCCTATGTACAAGAATATACCTACTATAATACTGCCCCCTATGTACAAGAATATAACTACTATAATACTGCCCCCTATGTACAAGAATATAACTATAATACTGCCTCCTATGTACAAGAATATAACTACTATAATACTGCCCCCTATGTACAAGAATATAACTACTATAATACTGCCCCCTATGTACAAGAATATAACTAATATAATACTGCCCCCTATGTACAAGAATATAACTATAATACTGCCTCCTATGTACAAGAATATAACTACTATAATGCTGCCCCTATGTACAAGAATATAACTACTATAATACTGCCCCTATGTACAAGAATATAACTACTATAATACTGCCCCCTATGTACAAGAATATAACTACTATAATACTGCCCCTATGTACAAGAATATAACTACTATAATACTGCACCCTATGTACAAGAATATAACTACTATAATACTGTCCCCTATGTACAAGAATATAACTACTATAATACTGCCCCCTCTGTACAAGAATATAACTACTATAATACTGCCCCGTATGTACAAGAATATAACTACTATAATACTGCTCCTATGTACAAGAATATAACTACTATAATACTGCTCCTATGTACAGGAATATAACTACTATAATACTGCCCCCTATGTACAAGAATATAACTACTATAATACTGCCCCCTATGTACAAGAATATAACTACTATAATACTGCTCCTATGTACAGGAATATAACTACTATAATACTGCCCCCTATGTACAAGAATATAACTACTATAATACTGCCCCCTATGTACAAGAATATAACTACTATAATACTGCCCCCTATGTACAAGTATATAACTACTATAATACTGCTCCTATGTACAAGAATATGACTACTATAATACTGCCCCCTATGTACAAGAATATAACTACTATAATAGTGCCTCCTATGTACAAGAATATAACTACTATAAAACTGCCCCCTATGTACAAGAATATAACTACTATAATACTGCCCCTATGTACAAGAATATAACTACTATAATACTGCCCCCTATGTACAAGAATATAACTACTATAATACTGCCTCCTGTGTACAAGAATATAACTACTATAATACTGCCCCCTATGTACAAGAACATAACTACTATAATACTGCCCCCTATGTACAAGAATATAACTACTATAATACTCCCCCCTATGTACAAGAATATAACTACTATAATACTGCTCCATATGTACAAGAATATAACTACTATAATACTGCTCCCTATGTACAAGAATATAACTACTATAATACTGCTCCCTATGTACAGGAATATAACTACTATAATACTGTGTATTTTGTACAAGAATATACCTACTATAATACTGCCTCCTATGTACAAGAATATAACTACTATAATACTGCCCCCTATGTACAAGGATATAACTGCTATAATTCTGCTCATATGTACAAGAATATGACTACTATAATACTGCCCCCTATGTACAAGAATATAACTACTATAATACTGCCTCCTATGTACAAGAATATAACTACTGTAATACTGCTCCCTATGTACAAGAATATAACTACTATAATACTGCTCCTATGTACAAGAATATAACTACTATAATACTGCTCCTATGTACAAGAATATAACTACTATAATACTGCCTCCTATATACAAGAATATAACTACTATAATACTGCCTCCTATGTACAAGAATATAACTACTATATTACTGCTCCCTATGTACAAGAATATAACTACTATAATACTGCCCCTATGTACAAGAATATAACTACTATAATACTGCTCCTATGTACAAGAATATAACTACTATAATACTGCCCCTATGTACAAGAATATAACTACTATAATACTGCCCCCTATGTACAAGAATATAACTACTATAATACTGCCCCCTATGTACAAGAATATAACTACTATAATACTGCCCCCTATGTACAAGTATATAACTACTATAATACTGCTCCTATGTACAAGAATATGACTACTATAATACTGCCCCCTATGTACAAGAATATAACTACTATAATACTGCCTCCTATGTACAAGAATATAACTACTATAAAACTGCCCCCTATGTACAAGAATATAACTACTATAATACTGCCCCTATGTACAAGAATATAACTACTATAATACTGCCCCCTATGTACAAGAATATAACTACTATAATACTGCCTCCTGTGTACAAGAATATAACTACTATAATACTGCCCCCTATGTACAAGAACATAACTACTATAATACTGCCCCCTATGTACAAGAATATAACTACTATAATACTCCCCCCTATGTACAAGAATATAACTACTATAATACTGCTCCATATGTACAAGAATATAACTACTATAATACTGCTCCCTATGTACAAGAATATAACTACTATAATACTGCTCCTATGTACAGGAATATAACTACTATAATACTGTGTATTTTGTACAAGAATATACCTACTATAATGCTGCCTCCTATGTACAAGAATATAACTACTATAATACTGCCCCCTATGTACAAGGATATAACTGCTATAATTCTGCTCCTATGTACAAGAATATGACTACTATAATACTGCCCCCTATGTACAAGAATATAACTACTATAATACTGACTCCTATGTACAAGAATATAACTACTGTAATACTGCTCCCTATGTACAAGAATATAACTACTATAATACTGCTCCTATGTAGAAGAATATAACTACTATAATACTGCTCCTATGTACAAGAATATAACTACTATAATACTGCCTCCTATATACAAGAATATAACTACTATAATACTGCCTCCTATGTACAAGAATATAACTACTATATTACTGCTCCCTATGTACAAGAATATAACTACTATAATACTGCCCCTATGTACAAGAATATAACTACTATAATACTGCTCCTATGTACAAGAATATAACTACTATAATACTGCCCCTATGTACAAGAATATAACTACTATAATACTGCCTCCTATGTACAAGAATATAACTACTATAATACTACCTCCTATGTACAAGGTATAACTACTATAATAGTGCCTCCTATGTACAAGAATATAACTACTATAATACTGCCCCTATGTACAAGAATATAACTACTATAATACTGCCCCCTATGTACAAGAATATAACTACTATAATACTGCCTCCTATGTACAAGAATATAACTACTATAATACTACCTCCTATGTACAAGGTATAACTACTATAATACTGCCCCCTATGTACAAGAATATAACTACTATAATACTGCCTCCTATGTACAAGAATATAACTACTATAATACTGCCTCCTATGTACAAGAATATAACTACTATAATACTGCCCCCTATGTACAAGAATATAACTACTGTAATACTGTCCACTATGTACAAGAATATAACTACTATAATACTGCCTCCTATGTACAAGAATATAACTACTATAATACTGCCCCCTATGTACAAGAATATAACTACTATAATACTGCCCCTATGTACAAGAATATAACTACTATAATACTGCCTCCTATATACAAGAATATAACTACTATAATACTGCTCCAATGTACAAGGATATAACTACTATAGTACTGCCCCCTATGTACAAGAATATAACTACTATAATACTGCTCCTATGTACAAGAATATAACTACTATAATACTGCCCCCTATGTACAAGAATATAACTACTATAATACTGCCCCCTATGTACAAGAATATAACTACTATAATACTGCCCCCTATGTACAAGAATATAACTACTATAATACTGCCCCCTATGTACAAGAATATAACTACTATAATACTGCCCCCTATGTACAAGAATATAACTACTATAATACTGCCCCCTATGTACAAGAATATAACTACTATAATACTGCTCCTATGTACAAGAATATAACTACTATAATACTGCCCCCTATGTACAAGAATATAACTACTATAATACTGCCCCCTATGTACAAGAATATAACTACTATATTACTGCCCCCTATGTACAAGAATATAACTACTGTAATACTGCTTCCTATGTACAAGAATATAACTACTATAATACTGCCCCCTATGTACAAGAATATAACTACTATAATGCTGCCACCTATGTACAAGAATATAACTACTATAATACTGTCCCCTATGTACAAGAATATAACTACTATAATACTGCCCCCTATGTACAAGAATATAACTACTATAATACTGCCCCCTATGTACAAGAATATAACTACTATAATACTGCCCCCTATGTACAAGAATATAACTACTATAATACTGCTCCTATGTACAAGAATATAACTACTATAATACTGCCCCCTATGTACAAGAATATAACTACTATAATACTGCCCCCTATGTACAAGAATATAACTACTATATTACTGCCCCCTATGTACAAGAATATAACTACTGTAATACTGCTTCCTATGTACAAGAATATAACTACTATAATACTGCCCCCTATGTACAAGAATATAACTACTATAATGCTGCCCCCTATGTACAAGAATATAACTACTATAATACTGCCCCCTATGTACAAGAATATAACTACTATAATACTGCCTCCTATGTACAAGAATATAACTACTATAATACTGCCCCCTATGTACAAGAATATAACTACTATAATACTGCCTCCTATGTACAAGAATATAACTACTATAATACTGCCCCCTATGTACAAGAATATAACTACTATAATACTGCCTCCTCTGTGTCCCTCAGTAGTGTCGGAATCTCTTGGCTTAGTTTGCAGTGACTGTACGGTAGAATTAGATGGATGGACGCAGCGCACAGATAGAGATTTAATATCCCAAATGGCCTAATCTTTACATTTCGTGTAGCGCGTCGCCTCTCTCTCCGCGGCGTTGTGGTTTCCAGCTATGAATTAAATTACTCGGACATCTTGCTCTGTTTGAAAAAGAAAACCCGGACACCCCAGTGATAGGGAATTTGTAGAGTCTATAAATACGGCTCCTCGCTGCCTTCTGCATGCCAAGTGCCATAAAAACAGTTATGGATGTCGGTCGCCGCTAATCTTATTAATTCCGGGACGCAGTGAGCCAAAATAGCAGCGAAATACAACGAGTGAGTAAAGGAAGAGGCGCTGCCAAAAAGTACTTCGCTTCTGCAAGAGCCGAGTGCAGGTGGAGCAGCGGACTGTCGTCTCTCATGGACTCTGCACTTAAAGGGATAAGCAGCCCATAAGATAAAGGACATAAAAGGGCTGAATTTCTGCAGTGATTGGATGCTGCGAGGAGTAGAGCTAAGTGTGGCTGTTCTCAGTGAGAGAAACCAAGTCATCCTGTAGATAGGAGACCTTCTAATGGCCAACAGACACACATGATGTTACAGCGAGCTTTCAGATCTTCTATCGATCCTTCCACAGACTGGAATGGAACTGCTTCGAAAGGGGCACACATATAATGTACGAATGCAGAGAGGAGCGTGATGGACTACCTGCAGATGTGAGAGGTGTTGTCACAGCCCATCCCCAGCTGCACTAGTTAGATCACTCTGCGCTGTGAACAGGCTGCTGCTGCTACAACTGTAGGCAAAATAATATTAGTGTTGCTTTTATTATCGTACTGCCCCTTTAAGATTGTGCAATCACAGCTATTCCAAGGACGTTTTGCTTTAAGGAGTTTTAGTTTTCCCCGACTTGCAGAGTGAAGGTGAGAGAAATACATCTTATTGTCTGCAGAACACAGAACGGAACATTACCTGCTTACAGTCCCGGACGCAACGCTGACAGATTAGCAGTTTGACAAATCACTTGTGGCCGGAGCTAAAGTCTAACGGAGACGGCGTCAATAAGTAATTAACTAATACAAACAAGAAATAGCGCAGGTACACCGGTGATCAGCACAGGGGGGCATGGGAGGGGGCGGCGTATGAAAGTGTAGCAATAGAGGGCAATGTAATAGAGGGCGTTATTATAGTAGTTATATTCTTGTACATAGGGGGCAGTATTATAGTAGTTATATTCTTGTACATAGGGGGCAGTATTATAGTAGTTATATTCTTGTACATAGGGGGCAGTATTATAGTAGTTATATTCTTGTACATAGGGGCAGTATTATAGTAGTTATATTCTTGTACATAGGGGGCAGTATTATAGTAGTTATATTCTTGTACA
This sequence comes from Eleutherodactylus coqui, assembly GCF_035609145.1. Lineage (NCBI taxonomy): Eukaryota > Metazoa > Chordata > Amphibia > Anura > Eleutherodactylidae > Eleutherodactylus > Eleutherodactylus coqui. The sequence goes on from NC_089838.1 coordinate 2,528,161, forward strand.
TAGGGGGCAGTATTATAGTAGTTATATTGTTGTACATAGGGGGCAGTATTATAGTAGTTATATTCTTGTACATAGGAGGCAGTATTATAGTAGTTATATTCTTGTATATAGGGGGCAGTATTATAGTAGTTATATTCTTGTACATAGGGGGCAGTATGATACTAGTTATATTCTTGTACATAGGAGGCAGTATTATAGTAGTTATATTCTTGTACATAGGAGGCAGTATTATAGTAGTTATATTCTTGTACATAGGAGGCAGTATTATAGTAGTTATATTCTTGTACATGGGGGCAGTATTATAGTAGTTATATTCTTGTACATAGGGGGCAGTATTATAGTAGTTATATTCTTGTACATAGGAGGCAGTATTATAGTAGTTATATTATTGTACATAGGAGGCAGTATTATAGTAGTTATATTCTTGTACATAGGGGGCAGTATTATAGTAGTTATATTCTTGTACATAGGGGGCAGTATTATAGTAGTTATATTCTTGTACATAGGGGGCAGTATTATAGTAGTTATATTCTTGTACATAGGAGGCAGTATTATAGTAGTTATATTCATGTAAATAGGGGCAGCATTATAGTAGTTATATTCTTGTACATAGGAGCAGCATTATAGTAGTTATATTCTTGTACATAGGGGGCAGTATTATAGTAGTTATATTATTGTACATAGGAGGCAGTATTATAGTAGTTATATTCTTGTACATAGGGGGCAGTATTATAGTAGTTATATTCTTGTACATAGGGGGCAGTATTATAGTAGTTATATTCTTGTACATAGGGGGCAGTATTATAGTAGTTATATTCTTGTACATAGGAGGCAGTATTATAGTAGTTATATTCATGTAAATAGGGGCAGCATTATAGTAGTTATATTCTTGTACATAGGAGCAGTATTATAGTAGTTATATTCATGTACATAGGAGCAGTATTATAGTAGTTATATTCTTGTACATAGGGGGCAGTATTATAGTAGTTATATTCTTGTACATAGGGAGCAGTATTATAGTAGTTATATTCTTGTACATAGGGGGTAGTATTATAGTAGTTATATTCTTGTACATAGGGGGCAGTATTATAGTAGTTATAATCTTGTACATAGGGGGCAGTATTATAGTAGTTATATTCTTGTACATAGGGAGCAGTATTATAGTAGTTATAATCTTGTACATAGGGGGCAGTATTATAGTAGTTATATTCTTGTACATAGGGAGCAGTATTATAGTAGTTATATTCTTGTACATAGGAGGCAGTAGTATAGTAGTTATATTCTTGTACATAGGGGGCAGTATTATAGTAGTTATATTCTTGCACATAGGAGGCAGTATTATAGTAGTTATATTCATGTACATAGGGGGCAGTATTATAGTAGTTATATACTGGTACATAGGGGGCGGTATTATAGTAGTTATATTCTTGTACATAGGGAGCAGTATTATAGTAGTTATATTCTTGTACATAGGGGGCAGTATTATAGTAGTTATATTCTTGTACATAGGAGGCAGTAGTATAGTAGTTATATTCTTGTACATAGGGGGCAGTAGTATAGTAGTTATATTCTTGTACATAGGAGCAGTATTATAGTAGGTATATTCTTGTACATAGGGGGCAGTATTATAGTAGTTATAATCTTGTACATAGGGGGCAGTATTATAGTAGTTATATTCTTGTACATAGGGAGCAGTATTATAGTAGTTATAATCTTGTACATAGGGGGCAGTATTATAGTAGTTATATTCTTGTACATAGGGGGCAGTATTATAGTAGTTATATTCTTGTACATAGGAGGCAGTAGTATAGTAGTTATATTCTTGTACATAGGGGGCAGTATTATAGTAGTTATATTCATGTACATAGGGGGCGGTATTATAGTAGTTATATATATGTACATAGGGGGCAGTATTATAGTAGTTATATTCTTGTACATAGGGGGCAGTATTATAGTAGTTGTACTCTTGTACATAGGAGGCAGTATTATAGTAGTTATATTCTTGTACATAGGAGGCAGTATTATAGCAGTTATATTCTTGTACATAGGAGGTAGTATTATAGTAGTTATATTCTTGTACACAAGGGGCAGTATTATAGTAGTTATATTCTTGTACATAGGAGCAGTATTATAGTAGTTATATTCTTGTACATAGGGGGCAGTATTATAGTAGTTATATTCATGTACATATGGATAGCCTTATCTTTTACACATAAGTGGCACAATACATCCTTCTCGTCAGACCAGTTACAGTGAAATTCTCCCTGCAGACATTGTACCTGTGTTATATCCTCTCCCCAGTGCCGGCCATGGTCGGTGGTTTTTCCACAGATTTCCCAGGTACCAGTCACTCTGATTCTCCACCAGCCCCAGTACTTGTTGTCCTGAAAGAAAGAAATAAGATAGTTGATAATAATTAGTAGAAATGTGAAGGCGTCTTATTACCGACTGGCTGGTGAAGTAGGACATCAATAAGGCCAACACACAAAGACTTTATACTCAGCAGACTGGAGAAGCCGGGTAACATTACCAGTGACTGCGGTGACCAACTCAGGAGCATCACTGTAGGAAGTGTAGGGTCCTGGGTCCTGATCATGGGGGCAGCATAGTGGGGCGGCGAGTACTGTTGGCCGGGTGCTTGTGAAGGATGAAGTGGTGCCGCCAGCAATGTCCTCCCTCCCTGTCACTCTCCGCTGGGTAAACAAGTTCATTTAGTTTAAGCACTGCCCGTGCGCCGTCTGTCTGGGGCCATTACATTAACAAGGAGAGACGATACCCAGAATGCTTTGTGGCCCGCTCAGTGGCGTCAATTCCCAGAATTGTTGGGACGAGTTATTCTCATCTCCGCTACCTGTCGGCCTTAATGTTGTCCTGTTTGTCTGACTTTGTCTCTAACCTTCACTGTTCCCTCTCCTTGTCTAGGGTTGATTTAGTTTTCACGCCCACGTGTTGTATAAGGCAGTGGACATGTATGTCTTATTTAAGGGTCTGGAGCGATAACCTACATTTTTACGAGTTCTCCCTTATCTCTTGCAGCCTGGACTCCGCTGTAATAGCTGCATACACAGAACGGCTAGTATTATATCCTCATACACTATATTCTCCAACTCAGAACTGATGTATTCAGCAATCAGTTTTAGTTTTTGTGGTCCAGCAACGACTCAGCTTCCTGTCTGAGCGACGACCATTTGCCTGCGTGTTTTGGTCACAGGAAGTTCTGTTTGCTATACAGTAGGCAATATGTGTAGGTATATGTGCTATACATTAGGCTGTCTCTAAGTACTACACAGTCTTGTTTCCATAATATAACATCACTTGTTGTGACCACAGAGCAGATCACATCACTTGTTGGGACCACAGAGGGGATCACATCACTTGTTGGGACCACAGAGCGGATCACATCACTTGTTGGGACCACAGAGGGGATCACATCACTTTTTGGGACCACAGAGGGGATCACATCACTTGTTGGGACCACAGAGCAGATCACATCACTTGTTGGGACCACAGAGCAGATCACATCACTTGTTGGGACCACAGAGCAGATCACATCACTTGTTGGGACCACAGAGGAGATCACATCACTTGTTGGGACCACAGAGGGGATCACTTGTTGGGACCACAGAGAGAGTGTGTGTAGAGACGACTTTTGGCTGGAAGAACTTTTTATGGCAGGCTGGGCTCAGATAGAGAAGAAAAATGAAAACGGAGGTTGCTAATCAGTGATCACTGGAGGTAACAGCACTGTAATCACTACTATAGAAGCTTCAGATGAGCATATCGCAGGTGGATTTCTGACTAGGATGCTGACAGTTTGGGTCTGTAGACCCGCAGTCGAGCTGCGACACTCATCTGTATTGCAAGCACAAAAATACATTTATAATATGCTCATCTGTGACAGGCCACACTGTGTAGAGCTGCTCTGACTATTGTATGGTGACTGCCATATTTAGTGGTCCTGCTGGGAACAATTCTGAGTTTTGCTATGGGGCCACATGAGTTTTACGTATCGAACCTGAATATAGTTGGTCATGACTAGCCCCCAAACCAGCAGCCAATGCTCTGATGTTGGGGTGTCTACGGCTGGTGACTCATTATGAGGTCATCACTAACTGATGACACAACATAGCAGGCTTCGGTGGCTGGCACCTTAATAGAAAGGTCCTTAGAACAAAGCGTCACAATATGAGAATGGAGGTAAAAATCCCATATGGTGGTAAACCACGCCCCCAACCCCCTTTACCTTGGTTGATGTTTAATGGTGATAAACCCAAATTAGATGCCATCAGCGGCCACACTGAATCTCCAAAACTGCCATCAGCAGAAGCTGCTGTGTTGTATTATGGGAGCTGTAATGTTAACAGTAGGTACTGTGAAGAAAAATACTACATCTACAATTATGCAATACAGCAGGAATGACAGGATCTTAGCCCGAGCTCTTACCAAATGGACAAGAAGCTTTAGATATGACTGGAGTAGAAGACATGCAGAAAGATGCAGCGACTAGACCACACTAGTATAATATGTAATATAATATAACCTTGATAAAGATATAGCAGCTTATAGTAAGAAGGTCCTGGAACTTACTAGGCACTGCAGAGGGAGGTCCTACCCGTACCCGCTAGAAAGGTCCTGGAACTTAGTAAGCACTTCAAAGGGATGTCCTACCCATACCCACTAGAAAGGTCCTGGAACTTACTAGGCTTTGTGAAGGGAAGTCCTACCCCTACTTGCTAGAAAGGTCCTGGAACTTACTAGGCACTGCAGAGGGGGTCCTACACCTACCTACTAGAAAGGTCTTGGAACTTACTAGGCATTGTGAAGGGAAGTCCTACCCCTACCTGTTAGAAAGGTCCTGGAACTTACTAGGCACTGCAGAGGGAGGTCCTACACCTACCCGCTAGAAAGGTGCTGGAACTTACTAGGCACTGCAGAGGGAGGTCTTGGAACTTACTAGGCATTGTGAAGGGAAGTCCTACCCCTACCTGCTGAAAAGGTCCTGGAACTTACTAGGCACTGCAGAGGGAGGTCCTACACCTACCCGCTAGAAAGGTCCTGGAATTTACTAGGCACTGCAGAGGAAGGCGCCTACCCACTAGAAAGATTTGGGAACGTACTAGGCACTGCAGAGGGAAGTCCTACCCCTACCCACTAGAAAAGTCCTGGACTTAGTAGGCACTGCAAAGGGACGTCCTACCCATACCCTCTAGAAAGGTCCTGGAACTTACTAGGCACTGCAGAGGGAGGTCCTATACCTACCCACTAGAAAGGTCCTGAAACGTACTAGTCATCCTAAAGAGGAGCAGCGTCTGATGTCACAGCAGGCTGTGCAGCAGGTCAAGCAGGACTCTGTGGGATGTAGGTTCCTGTACCGCAATTAAGTGTGTGGTGCTATTGGGCGCAGCGAGTGTGGCAGCAAAGAGTCTTCACAAAGGAAAGAGGACTATGGAACCACAGGCATGTTGCCATTCATCCAATATGTTAAGAAAGACAAAGTCGGACCTACTGCCCGGAACCGACGACACAAACTGAACAAGTCGAGTCATAAGTGAGGCCGGCCTCAATAAAACCCAAATTCAGTGCTCACTCATAGTGACTTTCAGGAATTATCACGCCTGCCAAGAGTGTAGTGAGACAAGTAAGACTTTAAGAACTGCTACAAACTGTGGCTGGGAGTTATTATACCGAGCCTGGAAACTTTGGGATAACATCATTTAGAGTTATACGGATAGTGTGTCGTTATTCACGCCTGGAAGTTGCAACAGACTGTTAGATCACTGCACTTTATCATAACTGTGTGATCTTAATGCAGAACGTACTCTATATGAAGGGCACCGTTTAGCCATAACTGTGGTTGGTCCTAGTTAGCCGTAGTTAGGATTAGGTGCTCCTGCTGTGATCTAGATTGCAGATCCTCATTCCTGTACAGCTTGTTAAAATAAACTGGTTCTACTTTTGTAATTCTGCCATCCGCCTGGTACCCGTGTCACTGCAACACCCGCAACACATCCATTGTTATGCCTGATATCAGCCGCTCCTCTGATAACACTCCTGTACTATTATAACAGAAGGGTTAGTGGCCTTCTTTTTCCCGTTGAGGTAGAATCTAGTCGCCGAGCGCACTGTGCTACTGAACTCTGCAGCAACACAATGTACTGGATCTAGGTTGACTCATTGTCTGCATCATATGGGATGTACATCAAAGGACTCAACAAAGTGCAGGAGGGGACCACATTTCAGAGGGAGGGATGTGCGGGAATTTTAGGTCATGCCCTCCAGCTTCATGGGGGTTCACATACTAGACTGAAAACGCCATAGATCACCGGATGAATCTCCCGAGAAATGGAAACTCTGATTCTCAGGTAATTCCAATACTCAAGGAGTGAGAAGCTTCTTTAAGAGCGCCCTCCGCCCTACCTCTAGGAAAGCTGGTTGACGTATAGATGCCATTATAGCTCCCACACAAGCTTTCACCTCTCCCAGACTCCTGAGGCTTATCTCCCAACTTTTGAAAAATGAAAAGCAGGGTAATGTCTGCAATCAGCACAGAGTGCTCCCTCACAGTAACAGTGTCCCTCAGTGACACCCTCACAGTAATAGTGCCCCTCAGTGACCCCCTCACAGTAATAGTGCCCCTCAGTGACCCCCTCACAGTAATAGTGCCCCTTAGTGACCCCCTCACAGTAACAGTGCCCCTTAGTGACACCCTCACAGTAATAGTGCCCCTCAGTGACTCCCTCACAGTAATAGTGCCCCTCAGTGACTCCCTCACAGTAACAGTGTCCCTCAGTGACACCCTCACAGTAATAGTGCCCCTCAGTGACACCCTCACAGTAATAGTGCCCCTCAGTGACACCCTCACAGTAATAGTGCCCCTCAGTGATCCCCTCACAGTAATAGTGCCCCTCAGTGACCCCCTCACAGTAATAGTGCCCCTTAGTGACACCCTCATAGTAATAGTGCCCCTCAGTGACACCCTCACAGTAATAGTGCCCCTCAGTGACACCCTCATAGTAATAGTGTCCCTTAGTGACCCCCTCACAGTAACAGTGCCCCTTAGTGACCCCCTCACAGTAACAGTGCCCCTTAGTGACCCCCTCACAGTAACAGTGCCCCTCAGTGACCCCCTCACAGTAACAGTGCCCCTTAGTGACACTCTCACAGTAACAGTGCCCCTCAGTGACACCCTCATGGTAATAGTGCCCCTCAGTGACCCCTCACAGTAACAGTGCCTGTCATTGACCCCTTCACAGTAATAGTGCCCCTCAGTGACCCCCTCACAGTAACAGTGCCCCTTAGTGACCCCCTCACAGTAATAGTGCCTGTCATTGACTTCTTCACAGTAAGTGTCCCTCAGTGACCCCCTCACAGTAACAGTGCCACTTAGTGACCCCCTCACAGTAATAGTGCCCCTTAGTGACCCCCTCACAGTAACAGTGCCTTTTAGTGACCCCCTTACAGTAATAGTGCCCCTCAGTGACCCCTCACAGTAACAGTGCCCCTTAGTGACCCCCTCACAGTAACAGTGCCCCTTAGTGACACCCTCACAGTAATAGTGTCCCTTAGTGACCCCCTCACAGTAACAGTGCCCCTTAGTGATCCCCTCACAGTAACAGTGCCCCTTAGTGACCCCCTCACGGTAACAGTGCCCCTTAGTGACAACCTCACGGTAACAGTGTCCCACAGTGACACCCTCATGGTAACAGTGCCCCTTAGTAACCGCCTCACAGTAACAGTTCCCCTCAGTGACCCCTTCACAGTAAGAGTGCCCCTCAGTGACACCCTCACAGTAATAGTGCCCTCAGTGACCCTCACAGTAACAGTGCCTGTCATTGACCCCTTCACAGTAACAGTGTCCCTCAGTGACCCCCTCACAGTAACAGTGCCCCTTAGTGACCCCCTCACAGTAATAGTGCCCCTCAGTGACCCCCTCACAGTAATAGTGCCTGTCATTGACCCCTTCACAGTAACAGTGTCCCTCAGTGACCCCCTCACAGTAACAGTGCCCCTTAGTGACCCCCTCACAGTAATAGTGCCCCTTAGTGACCCCCTCACAGTAACAGTGCCTTTTAGTGACCCCCTTACAGTAATAGTGCCCCTCAGTGACACCCTCACGGTAACAGTGCCCCTCAGTGAACCCATCACAGTAACAGTGCCGCTTAGTGACACTCTCACAGTAACAGTGCCTGTCAGGGACACCCTCACAGTAATAGTGCCCCTTAGTGACACCCTAACAGTAACAGTGCCCCTCAGTGCCCCCTTCACAGTAACAGTGCCCTTTAGTGACACCCTCACAGTAATATTGCCCTTCAGTGACACCATCACGGTAACAGCGCCCATCATTGACCCCTTCACAGTAATAGTGCCCCTCAGTGACCCCCTCATGGTAACAGTGCCCGGCATTGACCACATCACAGTAATAGTGCCCCTCAGTGACCCCCACACAGTAATAATGCCCCTGAGTGCCCCCCTCACAGTAATAGTGCCCCTCATTGACCCCCTCACAGTAACAGTGCCCCTTAGTGACCTCCTCACAGTAATAGTGCCCCTTCGTGACACCCTAACAGCAACAGTGCCCCTCATTGACCTTCTCACAGTAACAGTGCCCCTTAGTATCCCTTCACAGTAACAGTGCTGCTTAGTGACACCCTCACAATAATAGTGCACCTCAGTGACCCCCTCACAGTAATAGTGCCCCTTAGTGACCCCCTCACAGTAATAGTGCCCCTTAGTGACCCCCTCACAGTAACAGTGCCCCTTAGTGACCCCCTCACAGTAATAGTGCCCCTTAGTGACCCCCTCACAGTAACAGTGCCGCTTAGTGACATTTTCACACTAATAGTGCACCTCAGTGACCCCCTCACAGTAACAGTGCCCCTTAGTGACCCCCTCACAGTAACAGTGCCGCTTAGTGACATTTTCACACTAATAGTGCACCTCAGTGACCCCCTCACAGTAATAGTGCCCCTTAGTGACCCCCTCATAGTAATAGTGCCCCTTAGTGACCCCCTCACCGTAACAGTGGCCCTTAGTGACCCCCTCACAGTAACAGTGCTGCTTAGTGACATTTTCACACTAATAGTGCCCCTCAGTGACTCCCTCACAGTAATAGTGCCCCTTAGTGACCCCCTCACAGTAATAGTGCCCCTTAGTGACCCCCTCACAGTAATAGTGCCCCTTAGTGACCCGCTCACAGTAACAGTGCCCCTTAGTGACACCCTCAGAGTAATAGTGCCCCTTAGTGACCCCTTCACAGTAATAGTACCCCTCAGTGACCCCTTCACAGTAACAGTGCCCCTTAGTGACCCCCTCACAGTAACAGTGCCGCTTAGTGACATTTTCACACTAATAGTGCACCTCAGTGACCCCCTCAAAGTAACAGTGCCCCTTAGTGACACCCTCACAGCAATAGTAGCTCTCAGTGACACCCTCACAGTAACAGTGCCCCTTAGTGAACCCCTCACAGTAACAGTGCCCCTTAGTAACACCCTTACAGTAATAGTAGCCCTCAGTGACCCCTCACAGTAACAGTGCCCCTCAGTGACCCCCTCACAGTAACAGTGCCCCTTAGTGAACCCCTCACAGTAACAGTGCCCCTTAGTGACCCCCTCATAGTAATAGTGCCCCTTAGTGACCCCCTCACAGTAACAGTGGCCTTAGTGACCCCCTCACAGTAACAGTGCCGCTTAGTGACATTTTCACACTAATAGTGCCCCTCAGTGACTCCCTCACAGTAGTAGTGCCCCTTAGTGACCCCCTCACAGTAATAGTGCCCCTTAGTGACCCCCTCACAGTAATAGTGCCCCTTAGTGACCCGCTCACAGTAACAGTGCCCCTTAGTGACCCCCTCACAGTAATAGTGCCCCTTAGTGACCCCCTCACAGTAACAGTGCCCCTTAGTGACCCCCTTACAGTAACAGTGCCCCTTAGTGACCCCCTCACTGTAACAGTGCCGCTTAGTGACATTTTCACACTAATAGTGCACCTCAGTGACCCCCTCAAAGTAACAGTGCTCCTTAGTGACACCCTCACAGCAATAGTAGCTCTCAGTGACACCCTCACAGTAACAGTGCCCCTTAGTGAACCCCTCACAGTAACAGTGCCCCTTAGTAACACCCTTACAGTAATAGTAGCCCTCAGTGACCCCTCACAGTAACAGTGCCCCTCAGTGACCCCCTCACAGTAACAGTGCCCCTTAGTGAACCCCTCACAGTAACAGTGCCCCTTAGTAACACCCTTACAGTAATAGTAGCCCTCAGTGACCCCCTCATAGTAACAGTGCCCCTTAGTGACCCCCTCATAGTAACAGTGCCCCTTAGTGACCCCCTCACAGTAACAGTGCCCCTTAGTGACCCCCTCACAGTAATAGTGCCCCTTAGTAACACACTCACAGTAATAGTGCCCCTCAGTGACCCGCTCACAGTAATAGTGCATCTCAGTGACACCCTCAGAGTAATAGTGCCCCTTAGTGACCCCTTCACAGTAATAGTACCCCTCAGTGACCCCTTCACAGTAACAGTGCCCCTTAGTGACCCCCTCACAGTAACAGTGCCCCTTAGTGACCCCCTCACAGTAACAGTGCCCCTTAGTGACACCCTAACAGTAACAGTGCCCCTTAGTGACCCCCTCACAGTAACAGTGCCCCTTAGTGACACCCTAACAGTGCCCCTCAGTGACTTTTTCACAGTAACAACTCTCTCACAGTAATAATGGCCCTCAGTGACCCCATCACAGTAATAGGGCTCCTTTGTGAACCCTTCACAGTAATGCTGCCTGTCCACGGCTGAGGCGGAATCTCACTAGCGATATTCCGCCATGGGGGAACAGGGGGGAGAACTGACAGGTCTCAGTGGTGAGCCAATCTAATAGATAGGCTCACTGCGGAAAATTGCAGCATAGCGCGATTTGAATCCCGCGAGCGGAGAATCACTAATAATGGACATTGGCCTGCGCTTTCCATAGTTAGCCTATGCAAAAAGTGTCATGTGGGGTCCACTGGCGATTTATTGCTCAGGATCTTGCAATGACAACTCACCTGTGGACAGCCAGCCTAATAGTGCCTCTTAGTGCCCTTTTTACAGTGATACTGCCCCTTAGGGACCCCCTCACAGTAATCGTGCTCCTTAATGCTCCTCTCACAGTAATAGTGCCCCTCAGTGACCCCCTCACAGTAATACTGCCCCTCAGTGACCGCCACACAGTAATAGTGCCCCTCAGTGACCCCTCACAGTAATAGTGCCCCTCAGTGACCCCTCACAGAAATAGTGCACCTCAGTGACCCCTCACAGTAATGGTGCCCCTCAGTGACCGCCACACAGTAATAGTGCCCCTCAGTGACCCCCTCACAGTAATAGTGCCGCTCAGTGACCCCCTCACAGTTATAGTGCCCCTCAGTGACCCCCTCACAGTAATAGTGCCCCTCAGTGACCCCCTCACAGTAATAGTGCCCCTCAGTGACCCCTCACCGTAATAGTGCCCCTCAGTGACCCCTTCACAGTAATAGCGCCCCTCAGTGACCCCTCACCGTAATAGTGCCCCTCAGTGACCCCCTCACAGTTATAGTGCCCCTCAGTGACCCCCTCACAGTAATAGTGCCCCTCAGTGACCCCTCACAGTAATAGTGCCCCTCAGTGACCCCTTCACAGTAATAGCGCCCCTCAGTGACCCCCTCACAGTAATAGTGCCTCTCAGTGACCCCTCACAGTAATAGAGCCCCTCAGTGACCCCTTCACAGTAATAGCGCCCCTCAGTGACCCCTCACAGTAAAAGTGCCCCTCAGTGACCCCTTCACAGTAATAGTGCTCCTTAGTGACCCCTCACAGTAATAGTGCCCCTCAGTGACCCCCACACAGTAATAGTGCCCCTCAGTGACCCCTTCACAGTAATAGCGCCCCTCAGTGACCCCTCACAGTAATAGTGCCCGTCAGTGACCCCTTCACAGTAATAGCGTCCCTCAGTGACCCTCTCACAGTAATAGTGCCCCTCAGTGACCCCTCACAGTAATAGTGCCCCTCAGTGACCCCTTCACAGTAATAGCGCCCCTCAGTGACCCCTCACAGTAATAGTGCCCCTCAGTGACCCCTTCACAGTAATAGCGCCCCTCAGTGACCCCCTCACAGTAATAGTGCCCCTCAGTGACCCCTCACAGTAATAGTGCCCCTCAGTGACCCCTTCACAGTAATAGCGCCCCTCAGTGACCCTTTCACAGTAATAGTGCCCCTCAGTGACCCCTTCACAGTAATAGCGCCCCACAGTGACCCCCTCACAGTAATAGTGCCCCTCAGTGACCCCTCACAGTAATAGTGTCCCTCAGTGACCCCTTCACAGTAATAGCGCCCCTCAGTGACCCTTTCACAGTAATAGTGCCCCTCAGTGACCCCTTCACAGTAATAGCGCCCCACAGTGACCCCCTCACAGTAATAGTGCCCCTCAGTGACCCCCTCACAGTAATAGTGCCCCACAGTATCCCCTCACAGTAATAGTGCTCCTTAGTGACCCCTCACTGTAATAGTGCCCCTTAGTGACCCCTCACAGTAATAGTGCCCCTCAGTGACCCCTTACATAATGCCCCCTTTATGAAGTAAAATAAAAAACAATCAATACTCCCCTCTTTTGATCCTCCTGCCCCCACGGTCCCTGCTCACTCATGATCACTGCGGCCAATCCTTGGTTCAGCATAAGTCTGGTTGAGGTTAGTGATTGGCTGCTGCGATCATATGCTAGATGTCACATGATCGCGCTACCTGTAAGTCACGTGGCGGTGGAAGCAAAACCGATCAGTATAGGCTCTTTTTTACTTTCCTCTATTCCTGGATGCCCCTGCAGGATGCGCTCCTACCTCCTGGGCAGGACAGCTGGGGATTGATTCTGTGCCAGTCCTGCTTTGCCCTGGACTAGAAGCTCTAGACTGGGCAAGAAGTCATCCTATGATAGGTGGGGTCGGACTCTCATGGAAATAAAGTGGACTATAATGGGTTGGCCCCGCCCACTATAGAATGACTGACATCCTCCAGCAAGCTACAGAGATTCTAAAATCAAGGTCCTGGAATGGGGAGGATGAGGCTCTATAATGAGCGCTGCCTTAAAGGGGTTCTCCAGAATTAGAGAAACATGGCTTATTTCTTTCAAAAACAGCACCACACCTGTTGGTTTCTGGTACTGCAGTATTTCGAGGTCTAGTTTTGGGAGAGTCTGGCTCCGCCCATCATACATTGTCTTCCTCTCCAGTTCGGAATCTCCAGATCTCTAGAACATGCTGGATTTAAGAAGGATGCCAATAATTCTATAATGGGCGGAGTCAAACATTTAAATAGATATCCCAGTCCTCTTGCATACGTGAGGTAACAAAGTGTCTATGGTGTTCTCAGGGCAGAGGCTATTTCTAGAACAGCGTTTCCAACAGCGCCAATGTGGGTCTAAACAAAAATCTTACTGTACACACGGAGTTAAAATACCGATGCACTAAATATTGTCATTCCTACATTTCTATAGGCCGTTGCGCCATCGTTCTGTGATCACACGTATTGTACATGAACCACAATGTGGGCACAGGCTCGAACAATCGTAAGCTCTTACCGAAATGACAGGACGGCGGTGCGCATCTATAATTTCATATAAAAGCCGCTGGCTCTGTGTAATTTGTTCAGATGTGTAAAATTGATAATAGAACAGCGGCGTATTGTACGCCATTACGGCACATTTTATCCCATTACCCACGAAAACTTCGCAGCCCGGATTCCCTCTTTTTTTTCTCTCAGGTAAGAGAACGCTAAGAGATAATGTACAATATGATAATAAAGTAATAACGCTGATATCAGGGGGAGCGCCGTCAGCTGAGCGAGTGAAATGGCGCTCAATTATTGTAATCTCCATCTGATAAAGGGATGGAGAAGATTAATAAAAAACAAAATCAAAAAGTGCGGCTCGGCGGCAATAGCTGCGCACACGCAGGGTAATTAGTATCATCCGATTTGGCGACAGATATGTTGGTTTTCCAGTTATTACAGAAGAAGATATATCGCTATATAACCAGGCAGATATCTCATGAAGGACGCTGGAAAAGCTGGGTGGCAGACCAGTCAGAGCCAGAGTAGCAGAGCTGGCCCCGCAGGGGTGGGTCTTAATTAAATTTACATACAAATGGGCATATTCATGTTATTTGGGGGGCTTTCCTGTAGGATGGAGATGGAGTTTAAATGTTTTGAAAACTAGGATTCCAATTTTAGGGGGAGTTGGGGGGGGGGAGGGGTGAACAACTCCTGAAGAACAGGGGCATGACGATCACAGGGGGTGCGACCAAAAGGAACAGAGTCTGCTGGATCCCTAGGTGAGTGTTGTTTTACACCGGATCCACGTCCGAAGGGCGTCCTCAGCATTGCAGCTAAGTGAACAAAGACCAGGAGAAAGGACTTAATTGGAGGTGCTGCCAAGGGATCTAATGGCGAGTATAACTTAGTAGGTGATTTTAGCATATTCTGTCTTATTTCTCAGACAACCACTTTGACATAAAAAACGGGTGTCTCTGTACCTCCTTACAGTAAAAAGGGTCCCTCTGTGCCTGCTTATAGCAACAAAGCTCCCTCTGCTCCGCCTAATAATGATAATGCCCATTATATGCCCCCGTATTGTAATATGGCTCCTTCTATGCCCTCTTATAGTGATAGCGCCCCTTCTATGCCCTGTTATAATGAGGGGGTCTCTATCTACCCCCTTATAACCATGTGGTCCCTTCTATGCTCTCTAACAGTCATATGGCCCCCTCATAGTGATAGAGCCCCCTCTGTGCTCCTTTATAGTGATGTGGCTCTAGAGCTCACTCTGTACCCCTTTATAGTAATAAATCCCCCTTGTACCCCCATATAGAACCTCCTCAGTGCCCCACTATAATGATAGAGCCCCAACTGTGCCTTTTTTTGTGATGTGGCCTCCTTTATGCCCTCTTTTAGTGACGGAGCCCCCTCTGTACACTCCCTCTCTGGCTCCTTCTATAATGATGGGTCACTCTCTACGCTCTTTCATAATGATAGATCTCCCACTGTGCCTCCTTATAAGACCCCCTATGTACCAATGAACAGTGATAGAGCTCTCCCCCCTGTTTCCCATGATAATGATAGAGCCACTTTTGTGCAATGTTATAACAAGGGAGGCCCTATAGACCCCCTTATGGTGATGTGGCCCCCTCCATGCTCTCTATTAAACTGATAGAGCCCTTTCTGTGCCCCCCTATAGTGATAGACTCCCCTTCTGCTTCGGCTCTATAGGTGTTATTTCAACCCCTGATATATACATTAAATTCTGTTTTGGGGGACATATCTTTATAGACGCTGGCATTGCCACTGGTGCCCACAAACCCAACCAACAACCTAAGTTGACAGGTTCAAAACCTGCCCTGGCGGTCCTAGGACCCACGTTAGACATCTTCTGAGAGACGTATAGAGGCAGTCATACTGACTGTCACCCAGCAGTAGGTACTCTGACTAATCCTATCAGTTCCCTTACACAGAATGACATAAGAAGACAACTCAAGGACTTTTTAGATACACTTGATGGTGGGTGAAAAGACCGAGGAGAACACGACCGTCTGCTGCAGGGGAATGTTCACCAATGAATTGCTGCGGTGTGAAGTCTGTATTTTTAACACATCTTAGAAAAATATCACTCACATTTTAATAAATATTTTTATAATCATCTACACAACCTTTAAATGTCTCAATAATAAAACAGTTGTACAGCGACGTCCATTTACATTTTACAAGATAAGAGTTTGTAACCAAAAAGAATTCTCTGAACCTCATCTTTACAAACAGAACATGGCCAAAATATATATAAAGCGATCAAAGGGTTAAGCTAAGTAGGTCAAGCCTTCCAATTAAAAAAATAAATAAAGCTACTATAATACTGTCCCCTATGTACAAGAATATAACTACTATAATACTGCCTCCTGTGTACAAGAATATAACTACTATAATACTGCCCCCTATGTACAAGAATATAACTACTATAATACTGCCCCCTATGTACAAGAATATAACTACTATAATACTGCCTCCTATGTACAAGAATATAACTACTATAGTACTGCCCTCTATGTACAAGAATATAACTACTATAATACTGCCTCCTATGTACAAGAATATAACTACTATAATACTGCTCCTATGTACAAGAATATAACTACTATAATACTGCCCCTATGTACAAGAATATAACTACTATAATACTGCCTCCTATGTACAAGAATATAACTACTATAATACTGTCCCCTATATACAAGAATATAACTACAATACTGCCCCCTATGTACAAGAATATAACTACTATAATACTGCCCCCTATGTACAAGAATATAACTACTATAATACTGCCTCCTATGTACAAGAATATAACTACTATAATACTGCTCCCTCTGTACAAGAATATAACTACTATAATACTGCCCCCTATGTACAAGAATATAACTACTATAATACTGCCCCTATGTACAAGAATATAACTACTATAATACTGCTCCTATGTACAAGAATATAACTACTATAATACTGCTCCTATGTACAAGAATATAACTACTATAATACTGCCCCCTATGTACAAGAATATAACTACTACAATACTGCCCCCTATGTACAAGAATATAACTACTATAATACTGCCCCTATGTACAAGAATATAACTACTATAATACTGCTCCTATGTACAAGAATATAACTACTATAATACTGCCCCTATGTACAAGAATATAACTACTATAATACTGCCCCCTATGTATATGAATATAACTACTATAATACTGCCCCCTATGTACTAGAATATAACTACTATAATACTGTCCCTATGTACAAGAATATAACTACTATAATACTGTCCCCTATGTACAAGAATATAACTACTATAATACTGCCCCCACGTGCAAGAATATAACTACTATAATACTGCTCCCTATGTACAAGAATATAACTACTATAATACTGCCCCCTATGTACAAGAATATAACTACTATAATACTGCCCCCTATGTACAATAATATAACTACTATAATACTGCCCCTATGTACAAGAATATAACTACTATAATACTGCCCTCTATGTATATGAATATAACTACTATAATAATGCCCCCTATGTACAAGAATATAACTACTATAATACTGCCCCTATGTACAAGAATACAACTACTATAACACTGCCCCCTATGTACAAGAATATAACTACTATAATACTGCCCCCTATGTACAAGAATATAACTACTATAATACTGCCCCTATGTACAAGAATACAACTACTATAACACTGCCCCCTATGTACAAGAACATAACTACTATAATACTGCCCCCTATGTACAAGAATAAAACTACTATAATACTGCCCCTATGTACAAGAATATAACTACTATAATACTGCCCCTATGTACAAGAATATAACTACTATAATACTGCCCGCTATGTACAAGAATATAACTACTATAATACTGCCTCCTATGTACAAGAATATAACTACTATAATACTGCCCCCTATGTACAAGAATATAACTACTATAATACTGCCTCCTATGTACAAGAATTTAACTACTATAATACTGCTTCCTATGTACAAAAATATAAGTACTATAATACTGCCCCCTATGTACAAGAATATAACTACTATAATACTGCCCCCCCTATGTACAAGAATATAACTACCATAATACTGCCCCTATGTACAAGAATACAACTACTATAATAATGCTCCCTATGTACAAGAATATAACTAATATAATACTGCCCCCTATGTACAAGAATATAACTACTATAATACTGCCCCATATGTACAAGAATATAACTACTATAATACTGCCCCCTATGTACAAGAATATAAGTACTATAATACTGCTCCCTATGTACAAGAATATAACTACTATAATACTGCCCCCTATGTACAAGAATATAACTACTATAATACTGCCTCCTATGTACAAGAATATAACTACTATAATACTGCCCCCTATGTACAAGAATATAACTAATATAATACTGCCCCCTATGTACAAGAATATAACTACCATAATACTGCCCCCTATATACAAGAATATAAGTACTATAATACTGCTCCTATGTACAAGATTATAACTGCTATAATACTGCCTCCTATGTACAAGAATATAACTGCTATAATACTGCCTCCTATGTACAAGAATATAACTACTATAATACTGCCCCCTATGTACAAGAATATAACTACTATAAGACTGTCCACTAGGTGCAAGAATATAACTACTATAATACTGCTGCTATGTACAAGAATATAACTACTATAATACTGTCCCCTATGTACAAGAATATAACTACTATAATACTGCTCCCTGTGTACAAGAATATAACTACTATAATACTGCCCCCTATGTACAATAATATAACTAGTATAATACAGTCCCCTATGTATAATAATATATTTACTATAATACTGCCCCCTATGTACAAGAATATAACTACTATAATACTGCCCCCTATGTACAAGAATATAACTACTATAATACTGCCCCCCTATGTACAAGAATATAACTACTATAATACTGCTCCCCTATGTACAAGAATATAACTAGTATAATACTGTCCCCTATGTATAATAATATATTTACTATAATACTGCCCCCTATGTACAAGAATATAACTACTATAATACTGCCCCCTATGTACAAGAATATAACTACTATAATACTGCCCCCCTATGTACAAGAATATAACTACTATAATACTGCTCCCCTATGTACAAGAATATAACTACTATAATACTGCTCCCCTATGTACAAGAATATAACTACTATAATACTGCCTCCTATGTACAAGAATATAACTAGTATAATACTGTCCCCTATGTATAATAATATATTTACTATAATACTGCCCCCTATGTACAAGAATATAACTACTATAATACTGCTCCTATGTACAAGAATATAACTACTATAATACTGCCCCCCTATGTACAAGAATATAACTACTATAATACTGCTCCCCTATGTACAAGAATATAACTACTATAATACTGCCCCCTATGTATAAGATTATAACTACTATAATACTGCCTCCTATGTACAAGAATATAACTACTATAATACTGGTCCTATGTACAAGAATATAACTACTATAATACTGCCCCCTATGTACAAGAATATAACTACTATAATACTGCCCCCTATGCACAAGAATATAACTACTATAATACTGCCCCCTATGCACAAGAATATAACTACTATAATACTGCCCCCTATGCACAAGAATATAACTACTATAATACTTCCCCCCTATGTACAAGAATATAACTCCTATAATACTGCCCCCTATGTACAAGAATATAACTCCTATAATACTGCCCCCTATGTACAAGAATATAACTCCTATAATACTGCCCCCTATGTACAAGAATATAACTCCTATAATACTGCCCCCTATGTACAAGAATATAACTTCTATAATACTGCCCCCTATGTACAAGAATATAACTTCTATAATACTGCCCCCTATGTACAAGAATATAACTACTATAATACTGGTCCTATGTACAAGAATATAACTACTATAATACTGCCCCCTATGTACAAGAATATAACTACTATAATACTGCCCCCTATGTACAAGAATATAACTACTATAATACTGCCTCCTATGTACAAGAATATAACTACTATAATACTGCCTCCTATGTACAAGAATATAACTACTATAATACTGCCCCCTATGCACAAGAATATAACTACTATAATACTGCCCCCTATGCACAAGAATATAACTACTATAATACTGCCCCCTATGCACAAGAATATAACTACTATAATACTTCCCCCCTATGTACAAGAATATAACTCCTATAATACTGCCCCCTATGTACAAGAATATAACTCCTATAATACTGCCCCCTATGTACAAGAATATAACTCCTATAATACTGCCCCCTATGTACAAGAATATAACTCCTATAATACTGCCCCCTATGTACAAGAATATAACTCCTATAATACTGCCCCCTATGTACAAGAATATAACTGCTATAATACTGCCTCCTATGTACAAGAATATAACTACTATAATACTGGTCCTATGTACAAGAATATAACTACTATAATACTGCCCCCTATGTACAAGAATATAACTACTATAATACTGCCCCCTATGCACAAGAATATAACTACTATAATACTGCCCCCTATGCACAAGAATATAACTACTATAATACTGCCCCCTATGCACAAGAATATAACTACTATAATACTTCCCCCCTATGTACAAGAATATAACTCCTATAATACTGCCCCCTATGTACAAGAATATAACTCCTATAATACTGCCCCCTATGTACAAGAATATAACTCCTATAATACTGCCCCCTATGTACAAGAATATAACTACTATAATACCGCCCCCTATGTACAAGAATATGAATTGTGTAGAACATCTCTAAGCTCAGTATAATTAATTGAAGAGTTTAGGTGTTAGTACGTCTTTAAACATCTCTTATATCATTGAGATCAATTAGAAGATGCTCTCTGTGGTGGTCTCTGAGCAGTGACTCCCCCATCCATCTCTACAGTGAGGGGGGGCTCAGCTCCTGCCGTCTTGCCGCGCTCCGGCCTGTAATGAATTCCGCACTGAGCCGTTTCTCTTTCTGCAATATTTCACCCATTGATTTTACTGTCAGATGAGAAGCTGTTTGCTCCAAATGGCATTTAGCAGGCCACGCCGTGGAGGACGGTGAAGGGTAGGAAAGCAGCTTCCTTTTTTATTAGCTCCACAGGCTAGTACAGCGGTCAGATGTTTCCTGACTCCTCACCTCAAATGCAGAGTCCACCTTGCAACACCCGCCCGCTGTCTATCTGTGTCACAACGAGGCCCCAAATTTCATGCTGATTTAATTCTAAAATATAACTTTAGAGCGGTTGGAGCTTTACTGTTCTGAAATGGCACCAAATTCCCTGCATATATGAGGTTAAATGAGAAGATTCTGGCTGCCTGCGGCCACCACTAGAGGGAGCCGGACTTCATCATCATTTATAATTGAATTCAATGGGAGCTGAATAAGTGTAACAGGAGTACCCTATCCAGAGAACGCGCGGTCACAATTAGACTTTGCACTGGCTACTGTGCCTCTCAGCATCTTGGGTCCACAAGTGTGCACCATAGCGCCTCTAAGCAGCTTGTGGCCTTTAGCTGCTATGGAAAGATAGGGTTTGCCATTAGAATAGCTGCAGATTGGTGGAGCAAACATACAACACAGTCAGACAAGCTGGGGTCAGTCCAGGGAGGCCAGAGAATGACAGAGCCAAAAGACAAGTAAGAATCACAGACTGGTACAGAGTTGGGTCGGAACCTGGAATGTGTCAGATAGGCAAACTGAAGTCAGAATCCAGAAACACGGATAAACCGATCAAAAGCAGGTCAACAGAACAGGTAGAAAATGGAACAGGTACATAGATAGCAGATCAGGTCAGGATAGAGAAGGATCAAAAACAAGATCTTAATCAGGATCATGATCAGAACTAGGCAGGATCAGGATGAGGATCAGAGAACAAGGACAATCAGGATCAGGATCAGGATGAGGATCAGGTCAGGATCAGAGAACAATGACAATCAGGATCAGGATCAGGTCAGGATCAGAGAACAATGACAATCAGGATCAGAACTAGGCAGGATCAGGATGAGGATCGGAGAACAATGACAATCAGGATCAGGATTAGAATCAGGGTTAACCCTTACTGAGCTGCATATAAAGCAGGGCTAGGACAGAAGAAGGAATAGCAGAGTAGAGGCTGTGACAATAAGAAGAGAGCAGTCAGCTCCCCCTAGGGGCGGGATGCTGACATTTGTTTTGGCTGATTACATAGTAATAATGTTAAAGTGCCACTCCAGCAGAAACACATTTTTCAGTCCCTGCCCCCCTCACCTAATTCCCTGTCACACTCTGGAGGTCTTCTCTATGTTTTCCAGTCACTTCCATGAAGTGCAGCCCCCTGTCTGATGCTCGTCAGGCACCATCTTGAGGCTGAGAGTTTTTACTTTCAGTTTCACATTTATCCTATGATGCATTAACTAAGGTTATAACCATTCCACCTGCTGGGAGAGTTTATCATTACCTTCTGTATTTGCCTATAGACAGACCTTAAATATACAGTCAGGAGGATGAGCTGTGATCTCCTCTATTATACCTGTGTGATCATCATCAGTGCCTGTGATAGGAGTGTCTGTATCCCCCTCTAGGCGGTTTCTGTGGTAGATCCATGTAACAGCATCACACAAACTGAGAACCTGACAAGAAAATGAATCCATAACCCCAAGGAGATCTGAACTGGTCAGAATTGTTATCACATGACCATTAGAGAACGAGGCTAGGAGATTCCAACAGAAATAAGTGAGCAAGGTAATACTAGCCGACCTTTATATATTGGGGGGATAGCTACATAATGAACCAATAAAAAAACACTGGAGTGTCCCTTTAAGAAATGAAGAGCCCCTGTACCAAGATATTCATCTGAGATTCTCAGGCTCTTCCCACGGGGGATTTTACGGCGGATGCATCAAATCTGTAACGAAATCCATGTGATAAAGTGTAGAATTAACTCCAATGGAAGTCTACATGGCACAACTATTTCCACATGTGGATGTCAAATCCGGTTGTGGATTTCATATCTGCGCTACAGAAAAACAAGAAGTGACACGCCATGTCTTCATGCAGATCCCATGTGGCACACACGCCAGGACATCTGCACGTGGATTGTTGCCCTTTCTAACTAGGATTTAGATCTGCGTGCCGATTTGCAGCTACACATGCATAACTGCGATAGAAATCCGCATTAAAACTGCCAAGGTTTTCATTGGCTGGGTTCACACTGTAGATTTTGCCACAATTTTGATGCAGAACCCGCATCAGATGGGCATCATAAAGGGTATTGATTCTAATACAAATCCACAGCCTAGTCTACACGGCGTGGAGTTTTCTGCCTGTGGATTTCAAATATGTATTGTGAAAAAATGAAGCGGCATGTTGAGGATTCTGCATGCAGTCCGCATTGAGAAACCTGCAGACGGATTCCATCATTGGACCGGGTTCCATCTGGGCGGTGATCTGCGGCGGCCGCTACACATGCAGATTCACAGCAAAAATCCACATTAAATGCGTGGATTTCTTCCACGGTTTTCCTTGAATTTGGCGTTGGAGTTTTTCAACATGGATTTACTTGTGTGAACATGGCCTATAGTTATGGACAATGGCGGTGTTCACACGATGGATTCTGCTGTGGATTTCCTGTGGATTTGCCGTGAATCCACACCAATCCCGCACAGATCTTGTTCATAAAGTCCATTATTAAGTCCAATAAAATTTATGCCAATCTTTGCATCACAAAAAAAATTTGTGCCAGGAAGTCCCTGCTGAAGCGGGCGAAATCCACACGTGGATCTGCGGCTGCTAACCATATCTGCAGCCGAAATCCACATTTAGGCCTCCATCAGACGAGCGATTTTTTTTTTTGCACATGAATAGCTAAAAAATAAATAGAATTGCACATCGCGTGTAAAAAAATCATGTGACTTTGCACTCGCATGTCCGATCTTTTGCAGGTGCGATTGTTTAGCGCTTCTAAAAAATGTACACGTGAACGCTTTCATTGGTTCTAGAAGAACTGCTTCGTAAGCGCGGCTATTCACGTGCTTTAAAAAAAAAAAAAAATCGCTCGTCTGAGCGAGCCCCTAACGTGTGGATGTCTGCTGCGGTTTTTGAATTTGCGTTGGATGTTTTTGGCGCAGATTGCACATGCCTGAACACGGCCTAAAGACCTCACCATATCTGAAATAAGATCAGCCTGCAGAGCACTTATGCCTCCAGCTGGATGGTCTCCAAGGAACTCCAACACAAGATAGAGCCGTTCACAGGACAGAGGGTAAAGTCCAAAAAATAACTGCCATGATCCGAGAATCCACAGCGCCCCCTACCAGATTCTGAAGAACCCACATCATGACCTTATTGAGCCAGTGTGGTCAAAGCATCCTGATTTGCATATGATTTCCCAGACTCCCCGGCTGCAGCAGTGTTGTCATCTATGTAATTACTGGTAATGGCACATTTATCACCGTTAATGATGTAGAGTGACTGAAGGGCACTGATGAGCGAGCCTCGCGACATAAATTAACGCTACTAACTAAAAGCCGATAATGTAATCACACCAATGAGAATAAAGTGCGCAGTGTTATATATATATATATGATGGAAGGTGCAGCACAGAGGTCATATGCTGGGTGAGGCTAAAGAGCCCCGCCCCCTATTAAATAAATAGTAGTACATAAAGGTTTGCTATAGTGCCTTCCCAATGATGGGCAGCCTGCACCTGCAAGTACAGCCCAGTGATTAGCGCCATTACATGAGCATTAATGGCACCTTCAGGCCTCTCTCACACCGGCGCTTTTTACCGTGATTAACGCAATTTTACTTTCGTTTTGGCTGCAGCTCCCTGCGTCTGACAGCCTGTTTTGGCGCACCCCATCCTTGTGATGGGTGATGAGGTGTGCTAAACGCACCAATATAGAGCAGACTCCGCTCGAAACTCGTGGCGCTTTCCAGCATCAAGCGCATGTCTGCGAGGCCCCATTGTTATACCGCCATTACAGTGGTGTTCAAGGCGCTGCGTTAATCGCGGTAAAAAGCGCCGATGTGGGCGGGGCCTCAGGGTGGGGTCACCACAGAATTCTCCGCATTAATTTGGCCTCCAAAAAATTGCATTAAAATCTGTTGTTTTTTTTACCGGAGATCCATTCGCAGATTTAGCTCTGCCAACGGGCAAAATCCACGCGCAGAATTTAAGCAGGTTTTTGATTTTTTTTCTGCACCGCGAAGCGACGGACAAAATCTGCCTCCAGATCGACGCCAGAACGCTGCGGATTGTGACAGAGTCTTTAGTAGTAGAAATCACGCAGAAAATGATGCGTCCGATCGGCGTGTGAACATCCTGCGGGGTCCCAGGCAGCTCTCTCATCATGGCGGCCTTCTCTAAAACACAGTAGGAATCCACATCTGTGCCGCAACTGGACAGAGACAAGCCGCCAAGCCGCACGCAGTTTTAGCCCTTCTCATTGGGCGGATCGGCCTGTGCGATTCCCAATGCAGATTGCACAAAGAGACAGCGCAGAATCGATGTCAGAAAATGAAACCCGCGGGCGAAGAAAACAAACGACAGCGTGGATGCCCAAGGAAATGAATGGGATACGGGTTTGATGTGGAATAGGTGATGTGATAGGTGCAGCTCCGAGGTAGGTGATGTGATAGGTGCACCTCCAAGGTAGGTGATGTGACAGGTGCACCTCCAAGGTAGGTGATGTGATAGGTGCACCTCCGAGGTAGGTGATGTGACAGGTGCACCTCCAAGGTAGGTGATGTGATAGGTGCACCTCCGTGGTAAGTGATGTGATAGATGCACCTCCGAGGTAGGTGATGTGATAGGTGCACCTCCAAGGTAGGTGATGTGATAGGTGCACCTCCAAGGTAGGTGATGTGACAGGTGCACCTCCGAGGTAGGTGATGTGATAGGTGCACCTCCAAGGTAGGTGATGTGATAGGTGCACCTCCGTGGTAAGTGATGTGATAGATACACCTCCGAGGTAGGTGATGTGATAGGTGCACCTCCAAGGTAGGTGATGTGATAGGTGCACCTCCAAGGTAGGTGATGTGATAGGTGCACCTCAGAGCTAGGTGATGTGATAGGTGCACCTCCAAGGTAGGTGATGTGATAGGTGCACCTCAGAGGTAGGTGATGTGATAGGTGCACCTCCAAGGTAGGTGATGTGATAGGTGCACCTCAGAGGTAGGTGATGTGATAGGTGCAGCTCCGAGGTAGGTGGTGTGATAGGTGCACCTCCGAGGTAGGTGATGTGATAGGTGCGCCTCCGAGGTAGGTGATGTGATAGGTGCGCCTCAGAGGTAGGTGATGTGATAGGTGCACCTCCGAGGTAGGTGGTGTGATAGGTGCACCTCCGAGGTAGGTGGTGTGATAGGTGCACCTCCGAGGTAGGTGATGTGATAGGTGCACCTCCGAGGTAGGTGGTGTGATAGGTGCACCTCAGAGGTAGGTGATGTGATAGGTGAACCTCCGAGGTAGGTAGTGTGATAGGTGCACCTCCGAGGTAGGTGATGTGATACGTGCACCTCCGTGGTAGGTGACGTGATAGGTGCACCTCTGAGGTAGGTGATGTGATAGGTGCACCTCCGAGGTAGGTGATGTGATAGGTGCACCTCCGAGGTAGGTGATGTGATAGGTGCACCTCCAAGGTAGGTGATGTGATAGGTGCACGTCCGGGTAGGTGATGTGATAGGTGCACCTCCGAGGTAGGTGAAGTGATAGGTGCACCTCCGAGGTAGGTGAAGTGATAGGTGCATCTCCGAGGCAGCTGACGTGATAAGTGCACCTCCGAGGTAAGTGATGTGATAGGTGCACCTCCAAGGTAGGTGATGTGGTAGGTGCACCTCCGTGGTAAGTGATGTGATAGGTGCACCTCTGAGGTAACTAACGTGATAGGTACACCTCCAAGGTAGGTGATGTGATAGGTGCACCTCCGAGGTAGCTGACGTGATAGGTGCACCTCCAAGGTAGGTGATGTGATAGGTGCACCTCCGAGGTAGGTGATGTGATAGGTGCACCTCTGAAGTAGCTGATGTGATAGGTACACCTCCAAGGTAGGTGATGTGATAGGTGTACCTCCGAGGTAGGTGATGTGATAGGTGCACCTCTGAAGTAGCTGACGTGATAGGTACACCTCCAAGGTAGGTGATGTGATAGGTGCACCTCCGTGGTAAGTGATGTGATAGATACACCTCCGAGGTAGGTGGTGTGATAGATGCAGGTTCCTCCTCTAAGACCCACACTTACTTGACCTTCAGATCATAACCCTGCTCGCGGCCCTGATGTATGCAGTGGCTGGAGATGGCAGAAATCAGCCTCCTGACCACCTTGTACTGAGAAGTATTCCTGTGTTGGCCAAGATGGGAATACACCTTCAACTGCTATGTAACAGCCAACGGTAAATTTACGTCGCTGCTTCCTGGGCTCTGTGCAGCAGCAACATAAATTTATGTCAGGCATTGCGCCATCTCCTTTTCACGGCGGGTAAGAACTCGAAGAGGCTGTTAATAATATCCCAGTTGGGTGTCATCCGTAGAACTTGATTGGTTCAGGTCCTGCTGATGTCATCAATAATAGCCAATCACAGTGATGTCCAGGAAGGTTTGTATACTACAAACTTTCCAGGCATGTTAGCGCTCTAACATTCAGTACCTCCACCTCATTAGGTGGTAAGCTCCTTTGCAGGGACTCCCCTCTATAGAGGTACTCAGCAGGCAGGTGGGCAGTTGGCCCCTACACCTCCTTTTCATGACCCTCAGGCCAACAAAGGCCAGACCCTTCTGTCCTGAGGGCCCCTGTTCAGTCTTTTGCTATGGGACCCCTCTTTGGTTAAGAGTAAAGCCCTTCTGTAATTAAACGTAAGGTTGGTTCTTTGTGATCAGCGTCTCCTCGTTAACGCCGCTTTCCCCCTCTTGTTGCAGAACGCGGTGCATCAGGTTATACGAGTCATTAATGGGCTGTAAAATGGATGCGAAGCCTTAATTAAACATTTCAGCCACTTGAGAAGACGAGGAAGCCGATCTCAGGCTAATCTGCACTTGGAGGATTTGGGCGACCGTCCTTGAAGACTCTTAGCAAATTAAGGGAGTTCAGGGGTGTGAATACTTATCAAGGCCAACGCGAGGACGCAAGTAAATAACAGCTGAGCTGCAGTAATGCCTTAAAGTGCCGGTACTGAAGCCTACAGAAAAATGCAGAATGGCCCTAAACACCCAGCGTAGCCCAAAGGGCGACTTTTGTATGCCAGAAAACTGATGTACGAAAGATGACGGATCCGCCCAGTTGTCGTTAGAAAATAAGAGCCGCTCTATCTCCGCTGCCTCCTCTGCTGGTTCATCACACCGTCGTGTGCTCCTCAGCGTGACTACTTTATGGAAGTCCCAAACCACCGTATATTGACCTATATTACTCTTTGCAGAAGGCTGTA
Organism: Eleutherodactylus coqui; assembly: GCF_035609145.1. Classification (NCBI taxonomy): domain Eukaryota; kingdom Metazoa; phylum Chordata; class Amphibia; order Anura; family Eleutherodactylidae; genus Eleutherodactylus; species Eleutherodactylus coqui. Next base: position 2,556,218 of record NC_089838.1, read on the forward strand.
GCATACACCCATGACCCCCGTCTGTGATCCGGCTCTGGACGCCAATCTGGGACCCTTGTGGAGTTTCCGTGAATATTAACAAGATCTGATCTGTTTTATACGGGGGGATGTAGAACATATTCAGAGCAGTGAAGGCGGCTTTTCATTGGCTGAAACTAAGAGCCATCGTGCAATGGGGCAAATCCATGTTTCCAAGAAACATAAATGGCACCTATTTCCACTGTGAATTTTTGCAGTCATACGCACGGGGTGTGGGCGGTCGTTGGGTTAGCCATGATATGTGCAGTGCCAGCCTTAGGTTGGATGGCGCCCTATACTGAATTATTTTTGGCACCCCCTGTTGTGAGAAGAAAATGATGGGCTGTCTTCCCGCATCTCGCAGAAAGCAGCAAGATAGCAGCATACCCACTACAGGATAGCTTAGTGAATAAATACTTACCAGAACCAAGCTCAATACATGAATAAAACCCCAGAACCAAGCTCAGAACCGCCTTATGGCAATTGTGCCTGTTCTGCACCTCATCAGGTACTGACTGCATTTTTGGCTCTTTTCCAGAACCATAGTGCATAGATACAATACCAAAACCAAGTTCATAAAATAAATACAATGATAAAGCTTTGGTCCGGTGCCACCAGAGGAGCAAAATGTGATTGTTCCCAGCAAGAGAAACCAGATAGTCTTGTAGATATGAGACCTTTTAATGGCCAACAAAAACACATGATGTTACAGCGAGCTTCCGAACCAACGCAGGGCTCTTCGTCAGGCCTAAATGTCTATCAAAGTCGTTGATTCCTGGGTATCCGGGTGGCTCTGGTGATTGCTGGGTATCCTGGTGGCTCTCGTGATTGCTGGGTATCCTGGTGGCTCTCGTGATTGCTGGGTATCCTGGTGGCTCTGGGGGTTCCTGGGGATCCTGGTGGCTCTGGGGGTTCCTGGGGATCCTGGTGGCTCTGGGGATTCCTGGGGATCCTGGTGGCTCTCTTGATTCCTGGGGATCCTGGTGGCTCTCTTGATTCCTGGGGATCCTGGTGGCTCTCTTGATTCCTGGGGATCCTGGTGGCTCTCTTGATTCCTGGGGATCCTGGTGGCTCTCTTGATTCCTGGGGATCCTGGTGGCTCTCTTGATTCCTGGGGATCCTGGTGGCTCTCTTGATTCCTGGGGATCCTGGTGGCTCTCTTGATTCCTGGGGATCCTGGTGGCTCTCTTGATTCCTGGGGATCCTGGTGGCTCTCTTGATTCCTGGGGATCCTGGTGGCTCTCTTGATTCCTGGGGATCCTGGTGGCTCTCTTGATTCCTGGGGATCCTGGTGGCTCTGGTGATTCCTGGGGATCCTGGTGGCTCTGGTGATTCCTGGGTATCCTGGTGGCTCTGGTGATTCCTGGGTATCCTGGTGGCTCTGGGGATTCCTGGGGATCCTGGTGGCTCTGGTGATTCATGGGTATCCTGATGGCTCTGGTGATTCCTGGGTATCCTGGTGGCTCTGGTGATTCCTTGGTATCCTGATGGCTCTGGTGATTCCTGGGTTACCGGGTGGCTCTGGTGATTCCTGGGTAACCTGGAGGCTCTGGTGATTTCTGGGTTTCTGGGTGGCTCTGGTGATTCCAGAGCATCCTGGTGGTTCTGGTGATTCCTAAACCTCCGGGTTGTTCTGGTGATTCCTGAGCCTCTGGGTGGTTTTGGTAATTCCTGAGCATCCGGGTGGCTCTGGTGATTCCTGAGCATCCGGTGGCTCTGGTGATTCCTGAGCACCCGGGTGGTTCTAGGGATTCCTGAGCATCCGGGTGGCTATAGGGATTCCTGGGTATCCGGGTGGCTATAGGGATTCCTGGGTATCCAGGTGGCTCTAGGGATTCCTCGGTATCCGGGTGGCTCTAGGGATTCCTCGGTATCCGGGTGGCTCTAGGGATTCCTCGGTATCTCGGTGGCTCTGGTGATTTCTGGGTATCCTGGTGGCTCTGGTGATTTCTGGGTATCCTGGTGGCTCTGCTGATTTGGTCATCAGTTGAGGTGGGATGGTTGCCCTGATTTATAAATGTCCTTTTCAGATGGTGTAGATGTTCCTCTGTCTGTTGGGTTGGAGCAGATCCGGATGTATCTGATGGCCTGGCTGTAGATGATGGACTGTTTGATGTGTTTAGGATGGGAACTGCCCCATCTGAGGTATGTGGGCCGATCAATCGGTTTTCTGTATAGGGATGTCTGTAATAAGTTGTTTGAAATCTTTATTTTGGTGTCCAAAAAGTTGATTTCGGTATACGGGTAGCTTAATGTCAGGTTTATGGTGGGGTGGAATGCATTGAATCTTCATGGTATTTTATTAGTTCTTGTTTGGTGTTGGTCCAGATGATTATGATGTCATCAGTGTAACAGAAGTAGGCCAATGGTTTGCTGGGGCAGGAGGCCAGAAAGTCACTCCCCGATTTTGCCATGAAAAGTTTGTCATATTGCGGTGCCATTTTACTGCCCGGCGGTTCCGGTGAGTTGCAGGAATATCTCTTTGCCAAAGCAGAAATAATTGTGCGTGAGGATGAATCTCAAAACCAAACTCAAAACATAAATACAGAACCAAACTCGGTACATAGATACAATACCAGAACCAAGCTCATAATATAAATACAACACCAGAACCAAGCTCATAACGTAACTCCAGCACAAACCAGCCTCAGTACAGAACCAAGATCATAACACAATTACAGTTACACAACTAAGGATTGTGCTGTGGGGGTGCTAATGGGCTGACAGTGGGATCTCTGGACATCAGAGGGGTGGAGACTGAACAGGAGGAAGAGGAGGATTTATGTAGCTTCACAAAACGCTTCTGCACAGAGGAAGATCTTCTGGCGATCGATCCCAGCCGACATCCACCTGATCCCCTCCCACAAGCTGATCTGCTCTAATTAAGTGCATTTCAGTGATTTGTAACACACCTCGTCACCCACTGCAATGCCGTGGTGCGTTAAAAAACGCTGTTGAACAAGTTTGAAAATGCCATTCAAAAAAGCTGTACAATGCCGCGTTTAAAACCGCAATGTTTTCCCGCCGCCTGTGTGAGAGCAGCGGCGGTCCTTGTTTACACGGCGCAGCAGGCAGCAGATTGGAAACAGTGAAAACCGCGATGATTACAAATCAGATCGCAGCTTATTCATAACCTAAAGCCCCCCGCACACAGGCGGAAATTCCAGCCTATGATTCTCCGCGGCCAGCCTATCTATCAGATAGAGCTGACCGGTGGAGATTCGGCAGCGGCTCCCATGTCAGAGATGTGCCGCGGGACTTCGCAACGCCCGTGGACAGGGGGCCTTACACTCGCATGCAGTCCACGCAATCCCTCTGTGAGATAAACACATCAGCCAAACAAACCTCTTCCTGTCTTGTTTGTTACAATGTATCAGTGCAGGTTGTCTGTATCAGCCTGAAGCCCACAGATACAACTGTAACAAGTCCCCAGCTGTGAGAAGAATCATATCTACTTGGATTTCCAATCTACATACAAAAGGATTCACTGACAGCAAGTGGAGATCTTGAAAATAGTGAAGAATTGAAACTCTAAGTAACTTTGAAAGTCACAGAAGTTTTTATTAGGAAACGAGGCCCCCTTTACCTCCAGTAACTGATCTTCATAGGACTGCAGAGATAAAGCCGCCCCCCGCCTCGCCGGTACATAACACATTACGTCCCCCGTCCTCTGCCACCCTCCTGCATGCTGTGAGCTCAGGCTGGCGGTTGAAGCTGACATTTCAAGCTGTTTCTACACTATGCTAAACCAACAGCGCTGCCTTGTGATTTACATTTCGCCCTGAGGAGCCGGGGGCCGGCGCTGGTCCCAGCCGCACCTCCTGGGAATTACATTACCAAGTGAGCAGACAGACCGAAAAACGCTAAATGAGAAAACTGTATCTTCAAAACCAACCTCCCCGCAGACACCGAAGTGGAGGGATCTGTCAGAGGCTTCCCTACTGCTACCATATGTGGAATCAGACTTCAAACACGGCCAGCGTATGGATGACTGTCATCTGCCACCGCCATGTTATACCGTATATACTATACTACAGAGAAGGGGGAGCAGAACACGTAATGGAAAGTAACAGCTTGTGACATAGGAGGCAGTATTATAGTAGTTATATTCTTGTACATAGGGGGCAGTATTATAGTAGTTATATTCTTGTACATAGGGGGCAGTATTATAGTAGTTATATTCTTGTACATAGGGGGCAGTATTATAGTAGTTATATTCTTGTACATAGGGGGCAGTATTATAGTAGTTATATTCTTGTACATAGGGGGCAGTATTATAGTAGTTATATTCTTGTACATTGGGGGCAGTATTATAGTAGTTATATTCTTGTACATAGGGGGCAGTATTATAGTAGTTATATTCTTGTACATAGGGGGCAGTATTATAGTAGTTATATTCTTGTACATAGGGAGCAGTATTATAGTAGTTATATTCTTGTACATAGGAGCAGTATTATAGTAGTTATATTCTTGTACATAGGGGGCAGTATTATAGTAGTTATATTCTTGTACATAGGGGGCAGTATTAAAGTAGTTATATTCTTGTACATAGAGGGCAGTATTATAGTAGTTATATTCTTGTACATAGGAGCAGTATTATAGTAGTTATATTCTTGTACATAGGGGGCAGTATTATAGTAGTTATATTCTTGTACATAGGAGCAGTATTATAATAGTTATATTCTTGTACATAAGAGGCAGTATTATAGTAGTTATATTCTTGTACATAGGGGCAGTATTATAGTAGTTATATTCTTGTACATAGGGGGGCAGTATTATAGTAGTTATATTCTTGTACATAGGGGGTAGTATTATAGTAGTTATATTATTGTACATAGGAGGCAGTATTATAGTAGTTATATTCTGGTACATAGGGGGCAGTATTATAGTAGTTATATTCCTGTACATAGGAGGCAGTATTATAGTAGTTATATTCTTGTACATAGGAGCAGTATTATAGTAGTTATATTCCTGTACATAGGAGGCAGTATTATAGTAGTTATATTCTTGTACATAGGAGCAGTATTATAGTAGTTATATTCTTGTACATAGGGGGCAGTATTATAGTAGTTATATTCTTGTACATAGGAGCAGTATTATAATAGTTATATTCTTGTACATAAGAGGCAGTATTATAGTAGTTATATTCTTGTACATAGGGGGTAGTATTATAGTAGTTATATTATTGTACATAGGAGGCAGTATTATAGTAGTTATATTCTGGTACATAGGGGGCAGTATTATAGTAGTTATATTCCTGTACATAGGGAGCAGTATTATAGTAGTTATATTGTTGTATATAGGGGGCAGTATTGTAGTAGTTATATTCTTGTACGTAGGGGGCAGTATTATAGTAGTTATATTCTTGTACGTAGGAGGCAGTATTATAGTAGTTATATTCTTGTACATAGGGGGCAGTATTATAGTAGTTATATTCTGGTACATAGGAGGCAGTATTATAGTAGTTATATTCTGGTACATAGGGGGCAGTATTATAGTAGTTATATTCTTGTACATAGGGGGCAGTATTATAGTAGTTATATTCTTGTACATAGGGGCAGTATTATAGTAGTTATATTCTAGTACATAGGAGGCAGTATTATAATAGGTATATTCGTGTACGTAGTGGACACTATTATAGCAGTTATATTCGTGTGCATAGGGGACAGTATTATAGTAGTTATATTCTTGTACATAGGGGGCAGTATTATAGTAGTTATATTCTTGTAGATAGGGAGCAGTATTATAGTAGTTATATTCTTGTACATAGGGAGCAGTATTATAGTAGTTATATTCTTGTACATAGGGAGCAGTATTATAGTGGTTATATTCTTGTACATAGGGGGCAGTATTATAGTAGTTATATTCTTGTACATAGGGGCAGTATTATAGTAGTTATATTCTTGTACATAGGGGCAGTATTATAGTAGTTATATTCTTGTACATAGGGGGCAGTATTATAGTAATTATATTCTTGTACATAGGGGCAGTATTATAGTAGTTATCTTCTTGTACATAGGGGGCAGTATTATAGTAGTTATATTCTTGTACATAGGGGCAGTATTATAGTAGTTATATTCTTGTACATAGGAGCCGTATTATAGTAGTTATATTCTTGTACATAGTAGGCAGTATTATAGTAGTTATATTCTTGTACATAGGGGCAGTATTATAGTAGTTATATTCTTGTACATAGGAGGCAGTATTATAGTAGTTATATTCTTGTACATAAGAGCAGTATTATAGTAGTTATATTCTTGTACATAGGGGCAGTATTATAGTGGTTATATTCTTGTACATAGGGGCAGTATTATAGTGGTTATATTCTTGTACATAGGGAGCAGTATTATAGTGGTTATATTCTTGTACATAGGGGCAGTATTATAGTGGTTATATTCTTGTACATAGGGGGCAGTATTATAGTGGTTATATTCTTGTACATAGGGGGCAGTATTATAGTAGTTATATTCTTGTATATAGGAGCAGTATTATAGTAGTTATATTCTTGTACATAGGGGGCAGTATTATAGTAGTTATATTCTTGTACATAGGGGCAGTATTATAGTAGTTATATTCTTGTACATAGGGAGCAGTATTATAGTGGTTATATTCTTGTACATAGGGGGCAGTATTATAGTAGTTATATTCTAGTACATAGGAGGCAGTATTATAATAGGTATATTCGTGTACCAAGTGGACAGTATTATAGCAGTTATATTCGTGTGCATAGGGGACAGTATTATAGTAGTTATATTCTTGTACATAGGGGGCAGTATTATAGTAGTTATATTCTTGTAGATAGGGAGCAGTATTATAGTAGTTATATTCTTGTACATAGGAGCAGTATTATAGTAGTTATATTCTTGTACATAGGGGGCAGTATTATAGTAGTTATATTCTTGTACATAGGGGGCAGTATTATAGTAGTTATATTCTTGTACATAGGAGGCAGTATTATAGTAGTTATATTCTTGTACATACTGAGCAGTATTATAGTAGTTATATTCTTGTACATAGGGGCAGTATTATAGTAGTTATATTCTTGTACATAGAGGGCAGTATTATAGTAGTTATATTCTTGTACATACTGAGCAGTATTATAGTAGTTATATTCTTGTACATAGGAGGCAGTATTATAGTAGTTATATTCTTGTACATAGGGGGCAGTATTATAGTAGTTATATTCTTGTACATAGGGAGCAGTATTATAGTAGTTATATTCTTGTACATAGAGGGCAGTATTATAGTAGTTATATTCTTGTACATAGGGGGCAGTATTATAGTAGTTATATTCTTGTACATAGGGGGCAGTATTATAGTAGTTATATTCTTGTACATAGGAGGCAGTATTATAGTAGTTATATTCTTGTACATAGGAGGCAGTATTATAGTAGTTATATTCTTGTACATAGAGGGCAGTATTATAGTAGTTATATTCTTGTACATAGGGGGCAGTATTATAGTACTTATATTCTTGTACATAGCGGGCAGTATTATAGTAGTTATATTCTTGTACATAGGAGGCAGTATTATAGTAGTTATATTCCTGTACATAGGGGGCAGTATTATAGTAGTTATATTCTTGTACATAGGGGCAGTATTATAGTAGTCAGTAGTATGTCTGTATCCATTGACCCTACAAGTAGATGTGTATGTAAATAACCCATATAAAACAGCACATAACATGAGTTAGGTGCCATTCTGATGGAAAGTCATGACAACCAATACGGATGCCAAATGGGCTGTAATTCAGTTGTGCCATGAAGCTACATCCCCCGTCACAGGGAAGAGGACTTGACCCAAGGCCGTCATCTGCTGGCCATAAACACCCATAATATTAAGGGGAGGAAAACAGATTGTTTTGCAGTAATTTGTCCTGATTAATGATGCAGTGTGTCACATATTGAAGCTGGGAACATAATCGATGAGTTATGGCCTCCTACGCTGTGCCAATGTAAACCATACTTGGTGGCATAGCCGGAGGGTGGTACAGTCGCCACTGGCTCTCTCTATAAGGAGTTCCCTCCTCACACAGGTCGGATTTCCATTTTTCTTATACAGAAACTGATATAACGTAGAAACGGCTGAATTAAAGTTTTTAACCAGAGGACGACTGACGGGTGCACATTTTTCTTTATTTTAGAGCAAAGCACCCCATCCTGGCACACTGGCTTTAATTCATATTGGCATGCAAAGAAAAACCAGCATTATAAGGTTTAATTGCATCAAAGAGGCCTCCATCATTTCCTGGGCAGCTGGCACCTGTGAACATCAGCGCCGCTGCCAATCGAAGATTCACTGTTACCGAGCAGATGATCACCAAGGCTGCTTTAACTATGCAGTCTTTTGGTGGCCCAGAGCAAAATACCGGGTACATGTGTGCCAGTCCAGACTTGGTCTATAGCATATGGTCCAAAAATGGTGCCTTAATGCTAAGAAGGGTTCGACCGGCCCTCCAGATGACAAGACGCCCAGGACTAGACAAGACGTGTAACAAGGGACATCCCAAGCTAAAGTTAACTGTGAAAGGGATCACATGCTGCTGGGTATGGCAAGGGAAGGGCAAAAGGTAGAGCTTCCGGCTTTCAAAGGCCAAAAAGAGTGAAAATCCGTGGGGCGAGTGCAGCAAGTTTTTTACATTAAGCCACACCTCTAACCGTGCCCAATTCTGCCTAGTCACCTTTGTGCCACCACACAGTAATAGTGCCATCCCTTCTGTAGCACTCGGTAGTGGTGCCTCCTCAGTGCCCCACACAGTGACAGTGCCTCTTTGTGGCATACACACTTTCCTCTTGACCAGGTCACTAAACTAATACAGACCCCAGAGCAGCCTCCCCTAAACTAATCCAAAGCCCAGACTAGACCACCTAATTACAGACCCCAGACCAGATCTTCTAAATACAGACCCCCAAACCAACCCCTCTAAACTAATACAAACACTAGACCAGACAGCTTAAATTCAGATCCCAGACTAGACCCACTAAACTAAAAGACCCCAGACCAGACCTCAAACTCAATCCCCTAAACTAATACCGACCCCAGACCAGACCCCCTACATACAGAACGCACCTAAACTAATACCGACCCCTGACTGGACCCCCTACATACAAAACGCACCTAAACTAATACCGACCCCAGACCAGACCCCCTACATACAGAACGCACCTAAACTAATACCGACCCCAGACCAGACCCCCTACATACAAAACGCACCTAAACTAATACCGACCCCAGACCAGACCCCCTACATACAGAACGCACCTAAACTAATACCGACCCCAGACCAGACCCCCTACATACAGAACGCACCTAAACTAATACCGACCCCAGACCAGACCCCCTACATACAAAACGCACCTAAACTAATACCGACCCCAGACCAGACCCCCTACATACAGAACACACCTAAACTAATACCGACCCCAGACCAGACCCCCTACATACAGAACGCACCTAAACTAATACCGACCCCAGACCAGACCCCCTACATACAGAACACACCTAAACTAACACCGACCCCAGACCAGACCCCCTACATACAGAACGCACCTAAACTAATACCGACCCCAGACCGGACACCCTACATACAGAACGCACCTAAACTAATACCGACCCCAGACCAGACCCCGTACATACAAAACGCACCTAAACTAATACCGACCCCAGACCGGACCTCCTACATACAGAACGCACCTAAACTAATACCAACCCAGGACCAGACACCCTACATACAGAACGCACCTAAACTAATACCGACCCCAGACCAGACCCCCTACATACAGAACGCACCTAAACTAATACCGACCCCAGACCAGACCCCCTACATACAGATCACAGACCAGAAGCCCTAAATTAATACAGACCCCAAACTAAAAACTAATACAGACTCTGGGCAAAACCCCCCCCAACTAAATACCCTAAGCTAAGGTGACCAGAATTTCCAAGGGTCAATGTGGGACAGAGGGGTGTGGCCAGGGGGCGGGATTATAACAACTCGTTATAAATTGTACAGTTTCAAGAAAAGCAAATTCTGTAGCATTTCGGCATCCAATAAACAGTCAAAATTGGTACCACTGGTGCGAATTTTGACTGGAAATCAGCCACGTATCCCCTCACCTCCTCCATAGGCTTACCGCTGTCAGCGACCCCCGGCTCCTTGTTCCCAGCGGCCTGCAGTGGCCTCACCTGACCAGCATCATCTGACCAGGCAGTTGGGAACTGGAAGCCGTGGAGCGCTGACAGCGGGAAGGAGGTGAGGGGGAGCGCCGCATAGTATGACATCAGCTATGGATACACAGCTGATGTCCAGTCCAAATTCGGCCAATGGTACACATTTTGACTATTTTTTGGATGCCGAAATGCTGTGGAATTTGCAGTGGAAATTTCTTCTGCGGACATTCCACAGCATTTCCGCCACGTGTAAACATACCCGAAGGCCTCCTGCAGGCGGCTGAGTCAGATCCTGCTGCGAGAATTCTCGCAGTGGGATCGAGCCATGCCCCTGCAGTGACCAGTGTGGCTCACCCGCTCCCAGCATCTCCCTGTCAGCCAGCAGGCACATGTGCAGAGTGGAGCTGAGGCATCACCAGTGTGGGCCTCTGCAGTAATACATAGTGTCCTCAGTAGTAATAGTGATCCCCACAGTGGCTACAGTAGTAAAATAGGGCCCCCATAATGGCCTCAGTAGTAATAGTGACCCACACAGTGGACTCAGTAGTAATAGTGACCCACACAGTGGACTCAGTAGTTGAAGTGTCCCCCACAGTAGCTCGAGTAGTAATAGTGCCCCCCACAGAGGTCTCAGTAGTAATAGTGACCTTCACAGTGGGCTTAGCAGTAGTAGTTCTCTCTACAGTGGCCTCAGTAGTAATAGTGCCCCACAGTGGCCTCAGTAGTAATAGTGCCCCACACAGTGGCCTCAGTAGTAATAGTGACCCCCACAGTGGCCTCAGTAGTAATAGTGACCCCCACAGTGGCCTCAGTAGTAATAGTGACCCCCACAGTGGCCTCAGTAGTAATAGTGTACCTCACAGTGGCCTCAGTAGTAATAGTGACCCCCAGAGTGGCCTCAGTAGTAATAGTGTACCTCACAGTGGCCTCAGTAGTAATAGTGCTCTCCACAGTGGCCCAAGTAGTAATCTTGGCCCCCACAGTAACCTTAGTAGTAATAGTGTCCCCCACAGTAGCACCAGTAGTAATAGTGACCCCCACAGTGGGCTTAGCAGTAATAGTGATCCCCACAGTGGCCTCAGTAGTAATAGTGTCTCACACAGTAGCTCAAGTAGTAAAAGTGCCCCCCACAGAGGTCTCAGTAGTAATAGTGACCCCCACTGTGGCCCCAGTAGTAATAGTGACCTTCACAATGGGCATAGTAGTTCTCTCTACAGTGGCCTCAGTAGTAATATTGTGCCACACAGTGGTCTCAGTAGTAATACTGTCCCACACAGTGGCCTCAGCAGTAATAGTGCTCCCCACAGTGGTACCAGCAGTAATAGTGCTCCCCACAGTGGTACCAGCAGTAATAGTGCTCCACAGTGACCTCAGTAGTAATAGTGACCTCCACAGCAGCCTCAGTGGCAAGAGTGAGCCAAACAGTGGACTCAGTAGCAAGAATGACCTCCACAGTGGCTCCAGTAGTAATAGTGACCCCACAGTGGGCTTAGCAGTTGTAGTGCTTTCCACAATGGCCTCAGAAGTAATAGTCACCCCCACTGTGGCTTTACCAGTAATAGTGCTCCCCACAGTGGCCCGAGTAGTAATAGTGACCCCCACAGTGGCTTCAGTAGTAGCAGTGTCCCACACAGTGGCCTCAGTAGTAACAGTGCCCCCTACAGTGGCCTCAATAGTAATAGTGTTCCCCACAGTGGCCTCCGTAATAATAGTGACCCCCACAGTGGCCCCCGGTAGTAATCGTGTCCCATATAGAGTTCCCAGTAGTAATAGTGACCCTCCCCCCCAATACTAATACAGACCGCAGACCCCCTGCTACTGACTGCATTGCCTTTTTAATTATGAGAGTGCTGAAAGTCCAGCATTCCCTGTGACCCTTAAAGTAATACAGACCCCAGACCAGACCCCCATATAAATACAGACCCCCATATGAATACAGACCCCCATATAAATACAGACCCCCATATGAATACAGACCCCCATATGAATACAGACCCCCATATGAATACAGACCCCCATATAAATACAGACCCATACCCCTAAATAAACATAAACCCCCCAGGCTGTCCCCTCTCTCTGTCCCCCTGCTACTGACTGCATTGCCTTTTTAATTATGAGAGTGCTGAAAGTCCTGCATTCCCTGTGACCCTTAAAGTAATATAGACCCCAGACCAGACCCCCATATAAATACAGACCCCCATATGAATACAGACCCCCATATGAATACAGACCCATATCCCTAAATAAAAATACCCCCCCAGGCTGTCCCCTTCCATTGAAAGGAATGCCAACCCTGAGAGAGACAGTTTGAACTGTGAATGTCGGCTGTCATGTGGCCATTCCTACGACACTGTAAGAGCGCCTTCTGCTGGTAGTCTATGTAGCTGCAGAAGGCAGAGAGATGAGACTATAGGAAGGACCCATTCACGCGCCCTGGTTATAGATCCATACTACTGTGACCCATTACTACGGGAGCCGCGCTTGTCTGCATCTACCTAATCTTACTTTATAACCCTGTCCTGATGTTGAGGTTTATCACATATTGTAATCCAGTCGCATCCAAAGCTGCTTTCAAAAATCTGCTATTGTCCTTGAAAACTGACTTTGCTCTACTTGTGTTCCACAGTCCGATGTGACCGAGCAGCCCTAACTATGTAAATGTCATTCGAGCTCCCACAATGCACTGCTCTCTGCTATCAACTACATTCTGCATGCAGCTCTGGATGTGACTGGAGTAGAAAACGTGATATGACTCAAAAATCAGGTCAAGATATGTAAAGCGAAGCATTTTCATGACAACTCAACATTTTACGCAATTTAAGGCTCCACCCACTCGCATGATAATTCTGACCGAAGAACAGATTGACAGTCCGATTGATATGGCCCCATTTATCGGACATGGGCGGTTTATTAACTCCGACGGAAAGAACGAGTAAAAAAAAAATTTCCCGCATGTCCTCTTCTTGTTCGTGTGCAGCAGGTCCCAGACGTCGGACCGCACACGGACGGGAGACCGATGCAAGCTGCGACCGCAGAGAATATTCGATGTGTAAGAAGCCCTATGGCTTAAGCCCATGGCCGTGCCTTTGTCGTGGTCTGCAGGCGCGAACCCACGGCCAATCTACCTGCTATTTTTTTTTTCCGTGCACAATAGCGCAAAATTTAAACAGTAAAAAAAAATAATTTCGACTTGTTTATGTGCAAATCCAGTCCGTGGCGCCGAGCGTATTCGCGCACGCGCTTGTCTGTTCAAGCCCTGAACAGGGAAATGTTGCAGAACAGTGCGGTTCTCCGCGCATTCATACGCACAGCGCACGGACGGCGGAACGCACGAAAATAGAACATGCTGTGATTTTTCCGTCTCGCGGCGTCGCTGTTGGAGAAAAGTCGCCCATATAAATGCACCCGTTACATAAAATGGGTTGTATCTTCGTGCGAATTCTGTGTGTAACGCAACGCAAAAAACTCGCGTGATTTTCCCACACCTCAACAGTGCAAAAATATTCCCCCGTCCCATTAGCGCTCTGCGTCTCTTTATACTTTTGCGTATGTTCTCATGATCTCAGGCTCCAAGTATTAACCCCCCACCCCAAGATGCAAGCGCCTCGCTAATTACCGGGCGGCTGATTGAAGACTCCCCTCCCCCGCTCCTTGCGGTTCGTCAGAACATTATTCTTGCAAGGTCGTCTCCAGCACATTAACGAATCCCTGTGATGTTCGCGGCCGACCACCGCCGGGCCGCCATGACGCCGCTGCGCACATGAAGGGAAGAGACAGGCCATTCCTAATCACTTGGCGCACTCTAATTAATGGGCTGCATATTATTTTGTCCCCTGGGGGGCGCTTGTTAGAGGAATCCGAATGATCTCCAAAGTAACGAAGCGTCTTCTGTCTGCGCTCGCCCACGGGCGGGATGTCTAATCACCGTCTGATCGTTATACGCTGACAGATCGCGCCATTAGTTATTACAGCCCTGTGCAGTGCCGACACTACGACTCCCATCAGGTGCAGAGATAGCCATCCCACCCGGTGTCTGGGGGTCCCGAAGCCCCCTGTGCCAACCAGGAGTTTCAGCTATCCCATGATGCGATAAGACGCCGAGGCAGCAGGGAGGCGTCAGATCTGAGAGCTATCAGGAAAGCAGCAGAATTCTGAGTGCAGCTCTGGCTGTAACTGGAGTATAGGACATGACGTGTGCTAGAAAAGTAAAACCAAATCGCTCTGTGGATTGGAACTACGGTGCGCTGGAGGCCCAGGGACAAGTGCCACTCCCATGCCATCCTCCCATCTCAGACCCCGCTGCCTGGGTGCAGTACTACCATCCCGGGAGGCATGCTGCCAGATGTCCTGATTTCAACTCTGTGTCCTCAGCATGGTGAATGCCATCATCTTCCTGCTTCATCAGTCATGCCACCGGCAGCTTGGAGTAGACGGGCGCAACGTAGTTATGCTATGGTGCCTGGCTGAGACGCAGAGACAGGGATGAGGATGGGGATCTGTACCGTGGGGGCATCACTGAGGGCATCTTTATTCTAGGGACATATTTGGGGGCTTTAAGGGGGATATTTACTGATGGAAGCCTCACAGGGGCACTAAGGAGGCATCTGTGTGTGGGGCACTAAGGAGGCATCTGTGTGAGGGGCACTAAGGAGGCATCTGTGTGAGGGGCACTAAGGAGGCATCTGCGTGTGGGGCACTAAGGAGGCATCTGTGTGAGGGGCACTAAGGAGGCATCTGTGTGAGGGGCACTAAGGAGGCATCTGCGTGTGGGGCACTAAGGAGGCATCTGTGTGAGGGGCACTAAGGAGGCATCTGTGTTAGGGGCACTAAGGAGGCATCTGCGTGAGGGGCACTAAGGGGATATTTATTGTGAGGGGTTTCTCTAAGTGGTTATCTGTACTTGGGGCATCACTGGGGGCACTAAGGAGTCATCTCTGTGTGGGGGCACTAAGAGGGAATCACTAGAGGCACTCAGGGAGAATATGTGCTGTGAAGACTAGGGGGGACTCTGGTCTGGGGTCTGTATTCAAGGGGTTGGGTCTGGGGTCTGTATTCGTTCAGGGGGTCTGGTGTCTATATTACTGGCTTAGTTTGTGGTCTGTATTTGTTTTTAAGGGGTCTGGTCTGCAGTCTGTAATAGTTTGGAGGAATTGGTCTTCTGGGGTCTGTATTAGTGCAGTGAGTCTGGTCTCAGCAGCTGTACTGAGGGAGTATGGTCAGCATGTGCATTAGTTTAGGGCAGTGGTGGCGAACCTATGGCACGCGTGCCGAAGGCGGCACACAGAGCCCTCCCTACTGGCACGCGCCACCATTGGCCGCTCACCACTTCTGAATACCGGCAGGGGCCACGGCTCCCCTGCCGGCATTCACTCAGCTGCGCTGCTAGCAGCGCCGATCCCAGCACACACTGTGACATCTGTGTGTAGCCGGGATCCTCCTCCCCCGATGTCTTCTCGGTACTGGTGTACTATGTTGCCACCGGAAGTAAAGGGTGGCGACATACACTAGTCAATCAACTGATTCACGCCCCCAGCTTCTGATTGGCTGGGGGCGGAGGACTGCGGCAAGGCTGAGAGCGGCAGGCCCAAGGTCAGGAGCGCTGGACGGGGAGGCCGAGAGCGGCGGCGGCGCTGGCACAGGTAGCACAGAGCCTGTCCATTGGCCCCGGCATACAGGACAGCGGTGAGGCTGGGAGCGCCAGGACAGAGGACAGCGCCGACCCAGGGAGCTGCAGAGGCTGATGCAAAGGAGCAGAGCGCACCACAACTGAGTGTGGGAGAGGATGGGATTTCACTATTACACTGGGGGCCACTGAGGGATGTCACTATTACCGCTGGGGCCACCGTGGGATGTCACTATTACACGGGGGGCCGCCGTAGGATGTCACTATTACATGGGGGGCGTCGTGGGATGTCACTATTACACGGGGGGCGCTGTGGGATGTCCCTGTTACACAGGGGGCCGCCGTGGGGTGTCCCTGTTACATGGGGGGGGCGCCGTGGGGTGTCCCTGTTACACGGGGGGGGGGGGGGGCGCCGTGGGGTGTCCCTGTTACACGGGGGGGCGCTGTGGGGTGTCCCTGTTACACGTTGGGGCCGCCGAGGGATGGCAGGGCTATTTCAAAATAGACCGGGTGCAGATTTTGACTGCTTTTTGGATGCGGAAATGCTGCAGAATTCTCCACAGAAATTTCCCCTGAGGACATTCTGCAGTATTTCTGGATCCAGAAAGCAGTTAAAATCTGCACCCTGTCTATTGTGAAGCGGTCCGGTCCTTTTTAGGACGATGGAGGTAAAATCATACGTCGTGATAAGCCCCGCCCCCGACATGTTGGCACTTTGCGATAAATAAGTGGGTTTTGGGTTGCAGTTTGGGCACTCGATCTCTAAAAGGGTTCGCCATCACTGGTTTAGGGGGTCTGGTCTGGGCTCTGTGTTAGTTTAGGGGGTCTGGTCTGGGCTCTGTGTTAGTTTAGGGGGTCTGGGACCTCTATTAGTTTAGAGGGTCTGGTCTGAGGTCTGTATATATTTAAAGGGTCTGTACTTAGGGGGTCTTCTCTGGGGGTTGTTTTAGTTTGCATTCAGTCTTGGGTGTGATGAAGAGGGTCATTCACTATTTATGAATCACACCCCGTAGGTTGGGGAGTGTTCTATATAAATGGGCGGGGCATAAGACAAACACTTAGTGCCTCACTTGTGAGTCTCCCCCTGATGCCCCGTCTCACAAGTTGGCACACATGGGTTAAAAGCAATTAGTATCATGGAATCCTCATTGTAAATAGACGAGCGGACCGGCGTGTATGATATATACACAATGGCGCGGCGCTAACCGGATTGGACGTCCTGCTAGAGACAATCTATAAATAGTTTAAGATATAAAGCCCGGCCGCTCGCCACCTTGAGGTGATTCATCACGGTCGCTGTAATATTTAAGCTGTCTCAGCAGCTCAGGAGCATCATTAACGCTCAGGAGAAAATTTCCCAATGGTCCGAGCGGAAGAGCGAGAACCGAGGGAGGCGAAGCGAAAGAGAAAAAACTGCCTGTTTTTGTAACTTTGCTTAATTTTGTTGTGAGCGGCCGAGAATCTCATATGTTATTGTTAAGGAAGGGACCGTCATTTATCAAAGCTTTGCTGCGCGTCTGCAGTTTGGCGTAAAGGCGGCCGCTTATCGCTGTGCCGTCCTGCGGGAAAACAACGACAAAGGAATTCAACCAATTAAAGGTATATGAAATGTAGATCTACACCAAAAACAAAAAGTTCGTCTCATACTTCAAACAAAACTGTAATTCCCCGTCTCATCTTCGCTGTAAGGCGACTGACTGCAGCAGGAGCCCTCCCCCTGAGAAAGTAGGAATTTACAGTCTATGCTCCATCTATCCTCAGACACAGGACACCCTAGGAAGCCAGCTATGGGCCACTGTCCACCACGCCAATCAAGCTACCTGTCCTTCTGGGGTCTCGGGTGAAGACCGAGGACCTAGTAGTCTATGGCTCTGTGTCCATCTACATTGTGGCCTCTGGCTATAACAGAAGCAGGATGGAGCTGCGGCATGACGGACACCAGCAGCGCCCAGGGTTGTTCACATGTTTCCCACCAAAATGACGCAATCTGCGGCAGAAGCTGAAGATGACTTCTCTGACAAAGCTGTGGGCAGAGTCCAAGGTGGCATCACTGGAATCCCTGTCAGACTGAGCTGTGACACTACAACTCTCAGCATCATGGCGGCTGCTACAGGGACTGTATAGGGGCGGCTCGACACAATGTCCAGACGCTGCCCAGAACTGGGGAGGACCAAGAAGACCCAAGACTGCTAAATGTACGGGCATATGATTGTTTTAACTAGTCTAGGGTTGGATCATTTCTGGGTCTGATGGATTTAGAAGTCTGACAAACTAAGGGGCTTGGTCTGGGGTCTGAAGGAGTTCTCGAGTTTGATAATTTAGGGGTCTGATGAGTTTAGTGTTGGGATTACATTTAGGGTTCTGGTCTGGGGACTGATGAAATAAGGAATCTGGTCAGGGGTTTCATGAGTTTAAGGATCGGGTTTGGGGACTGATGAATTAAGAGGTTTGCTTTGGGGTCTGATAATTGAGGCGTCTGCCCTGGACTTTAGGGGTCTGCTCCAGGGTCTGATGAATTTCGGGGTCTGCTTTGACATTTCCATGGAGCGGGTTCATGCTTGATGGTGCAGCCCCTTCCCAGCTCACAACCTCTGGAGATCTACAGGTTGCAGACTCCCTGATATACGGATACAAGTGATAATCGCGTTCGCCATACAAGGCCAGCGGCGGAAAAACGATCAGACAGAATATAATAAAGGAGGCCATTAACCCCTGACTGACTGGTCACATCTATGCGCCGAAATTAGGAACCACGGAAGAGATGAAGCAAAAATTGAAATGTGGCATCACTAATGGAGGAGGAAGAATTGTATAATGGGAGCCGCGGAGTTGTCGGTAATAGAAGCCGTTAGTAAGATTAATGAGGGGACTGGACGCAGAACGGTGCGGTCAATCTCACTAATATAGTGAAGATGGAGAGTGCGCCTGCAAGGTGCTACAAGAAGTCTGCTCCAAAAGGCAAGGTCAAATCGAAGCTGCCAGCCTGTGAAGGGAGAGGCCACCAACCGCCATATAGACCCGCCGCTCAATGTACGGATGTTGTATCCCCTCTTCCTCTTACCGCCATTGTGTGCCACATGCTGCAGAGATATGGCTCATAGTAATAAATTGTGTTCTGCTATGGAGCCCGTTGGCTAGGGGGGCCCCCAGGGGCCCAACACATAACATTGAAGTTCATCTCTATAACTGGATAGGGGCATCCATCATGTTGCAATGTGTGAAGCTTGCTGCCAGGAAGAGCACCTGAGGCTCAGCAGGAGTAGTATGAGGTGCTATTCCACCTCTAGACACAAACTACCTGCACAGGTAACACTCCACAGTGTACTGTATCAGTTATGTGCCATTTACATGTTTTCTATGCTGCTCCTGGTGGTCAAAGTTGGTACTTAGTTTTCTTTAAAAAATTGCACTTAAAGACCGTTCTCCTCCATGTATTGTGGGGTGCAGATGCAGTAGTCAGACGGGCGTTTTTCCGCGCGATTTGCGCATGCGTCCGGCGATTTTTTAAAACCATTGCTTTGCAATGGTATCGGACACATGAGCGCTTTTTATTCGCTCGTCCGATAAATTATAGAACAGAAATCGCAGATCGCACCTATCTGCGATCTGCGATTTCTGTTCTCTTCTCTATATGCGCTCAATGGGGCCGGCGGCAGCAGCGCCGACCCCATGGAGAACATATAGAAGACAAATCATTCTTCTCTGCCACAGCTGGAACAGCTGTGGCAGAGAAGAACGATGTTTGCCCATTGAATTCAATGGAGCCGGCAATACAGCCAGCTCCATTGAAAGCAATGGGCTGCCGGCGTGCGCGGGGTGAATTGTCGGGAAGGGCTTAAATATAGAAGCCCTTCCCTGCAATTCATCCAGAAATGTGTTAAAATAAAAAAAATATATATACTTACCTTGTCCCGGCAGACGGAGTTCAGAGCGGCCGGCCTGCAGTGGGTGTGAAGGGGGTGTGAGTCAGACTTGCCCCTGATTGGCTCAGCGCTGAGCCAATCAGAGGCAAGGCTGACTCACACCCCCTTCACACCCACTGAGCCAATCAGGGGCAAGTCTGACTCACACCCCCTTCACACCCACTGCAGGCCGGCTGCTCTGGACTCCGGCTGCCGGGAGCAGGTGAGTATATAGATTTTTTTTATTTTTACACTTTTCTGGATGAATTGCAGGGAAGGGCTTATATATTTAAGCCCTTCCCGACAATTCATCCTGCGCTCGCCCGCAGTGCATTGCTTTCAATAGAGTCGGCTGTATTGCCGGCTCCATTGACTTCAATGCGCTGGACAGCTCCAGCCCGTTTCTAATGAAGCGCGGCTAGGAGCAGATTTTTCGGGCGATTTTTTTGGCCCCGGTCACGCGATTTGCGGATGCGCATCCGTCATGCGATCCGCAAATCGCACGAAAAAACGCCCGTGTGACTAAGGCCTAACTCTTAAAGGTGTTAGAAAAACATGGCTGCTTCCTTCCAAACACAGCACCACCTTTGTGCATAGGGGTTGTGTCTGGTATTGCAGCTCAGCTGCATTGAAGTGAATGGGAGCTGAGCTGCAATACCAGATACTAGACTAATGGACAAGGTTGGGCTGTGCTTGGAAGAAAGCAGCCATGTCTTTCTAACACAGTCAGACCCAGGTCTGTCCACCTATGGCACACCTACAACACACCGCCCGGGCACTTTCTTTGCGCCCCTGATCCTTTCAAGAGTGGAGCTTCCCTCTATGAAAAGTAGAGCAGTGACCCTCGGAGAGGATCCTAAACCAGAACGCTTGGAGATAAACTGATGGCCCCTTTATTAGACCCCCGGCCCCCTCACGATTGGCGCTCCCCTGTATGATAATTCTCCCCGTGACCCCGGAGCGCGGCATGAAGTCACTGACACGTGTTCTGTGGATCGGTTTCAGTGTGAATCCACATTAGATCGGAAAATCCAGCGATCGGAGCGACTTCCAATGAGGCCGGTCATCGGGGTTAGAACAGTGGGGTCAGCATTTCACTGATAATCACGTGGGTTTTCCCGTGTAACGGTGTGGAGAGTTTACCGAGAATGGCGCGATCGAGGAAAACATCCAGCGGAAGGGGATTCTGTGGATGGAAAGAAAGGGGTGGGAGGAGGATGTCAAGACCCGTTCTGACCTACAGTCAGGAGCAGCCGGATACAACGCTGGAGCTCCAACTAACGTGTCCAAACGCACAACTCGCCGTTCCTCCGCACGGATGGTATAACAGCGGACGACCAGTTCCAGCGCCATTGTGTCTAAGAGAAGCAGACTCCAGCGGGCAAAAGAGCGCAAAACTTGTATCACTGAGCAGTGGAAGAACATCTCCTGGTCAGATGGGTCCAGACTTCTGCCGATGGGAGGTGAGCATTTGGTGCAAGCAGCATGAATCGCTGACCCCTTCCTGTCAGCTGGGTTCTAATATAGCGACCATCCAGCCTAGACGATCCTCTGTGAGCCAAACACAGCAGCAGCACGGATCGTCCGACTGTTCGCTACACTGTATCTGCGCAGGATGGTCAACATCAGATACAACTGTAACAAATCCCACGCAGGTGAAATCTAATCACTCGGCATGTATTCAGCCTAAACATAAAGGTTCCCATTCAGTGTCAGCAAGCAGAGATCTTAAAAATGATGAGGAACTGAAAAAGTATATCAGAAAGTTGCAGAAATCCATTTAATTTGGTCCAGAAAATCATTCCAGCAGTAAATGATAGAGCTGGATGAGATAAGGTGACGCTTTGTGACCGCGGCGGCGATGAGTCAACAGCGGCAAAAGGCTGCGGAGGCTTTACCAAACTTTGGCCATGCATGAGCAGCCGCCTGTCAGGAGGCAGCCATCATCTGCGAGTGACAGAAATGTCCCCGTCCTCCGACACGAAAAATAGCCATTTGCGTTCTTATAAACAATCTATAGCCGTCCGCCGGAGCCGAGGGAGGTCACTTACATGGCAGGAGTGCCAGACGCCCGGACTGGGTAAATGCGTCACCTCGGCCATCGAGGCTCGGGGGCCGTCAAGATCTTCGAGAAGGCGATTTTGGAAATTCTGTGTTACTATGTATGGGTGATGATTAGGGGTTATTTACTGCCCCCACAGCTATGATTAGTGACTGCTGCTCAATCGCATGGTCTATTGGAGACTGAGGTAGTCTGAAAACCACCTTCTGTCTCATCAACGGCTCATGCAGCTTCTCTGTCCTCCCTGCTTTACACTACACCACTTCTTGGCTGCTACATGCAGTAAAAGCTATGCAGGTAGAAGCCATTTATTTCCGATCAGTGGCATATCCTAGCCAAGTCTCCCCTTTAATGGGGTTGTCCAGGGTTAGAAAAACATGTCTGCTTTCTTCCAAACACAGCGCCACCCTTGTCTATAGAGCTCGTGTGTGGTATTGCAGCTCAGCTCCACTGAAGTGAATGAGAGCTGAGCTGCAATACCAGACACAAGCCACAGACAAGGGTGGCACTGTGTTTGTAAAACCGCAACCATGTTTTTCTAACCTTGGACTATTCCTTTAAAGGGTTTTTTCAGTTGCAAACTGTTGATGGCCTAGATATTCTTTAGACTGGTGCACTCATGCATTAGCTGATTACTGCAGGAAGCAGATAGCTCCGTTTGCACTGC
Source organism: Eleutherodactylus coqui (assembly GCF_035609145.1). Classification (NCBI taxonomy): domain Eukaryota; kingdom Metazoa; phylum Chordata; class Amphibia; order Anura; family Eleutherodactylidae; genus Eleutherodactylus; species Eleutherodactylus coqui. Next base: position 2,578,660 of record NC_089838.1, read on the forward strand.
AGTGGCCAGGCTTGGTATTGCAGGCCAAGTTCCCTATGAAATGCATGGGTGCAATACCAAACCTGGCCACTACAAAGAGGATGGAGCTGTCTGCTTCTTGCAGAAATCAGCTCAGTGCAGGAGTGCCGTAGCCCGGCATACAGCTGATTGGTGGAGGGTCCCGAGCAGCAGACCACTACCAATATACTATATACTTCAAGAGAACTTGAAGATGTGATCATCTGATCACTGGGATACTACACTGCATTACCTACGTAGTGCATTCTACAGTGCCGATGACATCAGCCTATCAGACTCTGTGGGAGGCGGGGCCTAAGAGGCTAAGTTACATGGCCACGTTCTTGTATGCAAACTGTAATGGAAAACTATGGTTCCATGGAGTCTTTATTGTTCGGTGATGAAGCCGCCTCCAAGGTCCAGGCAACAACAATAATGTCAGAATCAAACAAGGGATGCCATCATGCACAACCCATTCTAAAGAATGCGGGACCCAGAGCGATCCTGGCACCCCTGGCAGACGGCTGATTCTTCTGGCGGATGCCACGGCCAGCGAGGGATGGATGACCATGTAATTACAAGGACTGCACACAATCCAACTGGACAGATACCGCTCCCAGAGCTGCGATCTGTTTTGGCCATAGAGGTGGTCCAGAGCGAGGGACTCGGCTCTAAGACAATCATGCCGAATACAAACAGTGGGATGCCATCATGGAGGTTGTGCCAACTGGCACAGTCCCTCGCTGGGGAGATCAGCTGCTTGCCCCAGGTCCCGCCTCTGGCACGCCCAGCAAGGAAGCTGTGGCAAGGGAGCCGTCTGGCAAAGCTACTATTACAGTATAGCGATTCGGAACAGTATAGCTGACAAATGAAATAGTGTAGATCTGTGCAGTCCTCTTCGCTACTCCTAGAGGTCAAAAGCTGTACTGCAGTCCGGATTTGTATTTGAACTCTATGACAGGGTAAGGAGCCCACTGTACTGTGGGGCAGAGACACCCAACATGGGGTTAATTCATCCATAATCCCGGCCGATGTCCTCTATAAATCATCTATAAATGCAGCTCTGACCCCGGCGACGCAGACGATTAAAAGATGGAACGGAAATTGCTGCACTTTAAACCTTTTCCAAAAACTCATTTTGCATATTGACATTAATCAGCAATTACCGCCTTAGAAGACAATCCGTTAATGCGCCTGACGTCAGCGGGCAGCGCATTCATCTCCATTCATTCACACTTTAGTCTCATCTTAGTTGTCCATTTTCTAGTTTTCCCCCCACAAATTTTAGACCTAAACCCCATAAAAAAGCATCGGGTACACAAGAGTTAATGCAGCTTCTTTCTATGGCAACCAGAAACCTTCTGTTCTGTTGCCACAGCAACCACACCCTTTAACTAACTGGTACGTAAGGAAAGTCACCTTCCTGTTTTGGCAGGCAGTTTAGTATAATGCAACGGAGGAACAATGGGATTCGCTCTGCGCATCGTCTCCTGTTATTCCTCATCTGTCACTGCCGGCCGGGACATGATAACGATCCGCTGATGACGTCATCAGTAATATGCAAATTAGGATTGCAAAAAGAAATGAGTCATAAATGTATCCATGGTGGCAACAAATGTATCACAATGTAACAGAGCAGAGTTAGGGCTCGTTCTCTGCCACATACATGGCCAGCATTACGTACATGCAACCCATGCATGGCACAGGTGCCAGCCACTAGCTTGTAGAGGGGGCACTAGGCACGTGAAGGCGGGTAACGATCACCCCCAGATGATCTTCTAATTCTGTGTGGTAGCGTCTTGTACCGCTACATGAACGACCCTCCTCCTGTTCTGTGTTCTCCCCTCTGATGTTCTGCGACACCGATGTCAGCACACCAGCACCCCCTCAAAACACTGCTTAGTTCTGCAATTATATTTTATGAGATTGGTTCTGGTATTGTATCTATGTACTGAGCTTGTCTCTGGTGATGTATTTATGATATGAACTTGGTTCTGGAGCTGTATTTATATTCTGAGAGTTGTTCTGGGGCTGTATTTATGTACGGAGCTTGGTTCTGATGCTGTATTTATATTCTGAGAGTTGTTCTGGGGCTGTATTTATGTACGGAGCTTGGTTCTGATGCCATATTTATGTACTGAGCTTTTTTCTGGTACTCAATCTATGTCAGGAGCTTGGTTCTGGTGCTGTATTTATGTACTGAGGTTGGATGTAGTGCTGTATTTAATAACTAATCTTGGTTCTGGTGCTGTATTTATGTACTGAGGTTGGATGTAGTGCTGTATTTAATCACTAATCTTGGTTCTGGTGCTGTATTTATGCTTTAAGCTTGGTTCTGGGGTGGGTATGCTTTTATCTTTCTTCTGCGCAGTAGACTACAGGCAAACTACCTATCAGTGTCATTTATATCTTTTCAGGGTGCCATTTAACCTAAGGCCAGCAGTAGCCACATAAGAGACCCCAATATTACAAATGGCACATGGTAGCTGGGGGCCTGTTGTGTTGGGGGGGACAGCACTGAGGCTCAAGTGTCAGCACCATTGACTCATAGCTCCACAGGTCTCAAATATTTTGGAAAATCAGTTTGATGAAAATAAAAAAAAGTTTTGATAATAACCAATCATAAAGGGATTGTAGAAAACACGGCTGCTTTTTCCAGAAACAGTGCCACACTTGTTCACAGGTTGTGTGCGCTACTGCAGCTTAGCCTCAGTCACGTGAATAGAGCCAAGATGCAAAATCAGACAGAGAGCTGATATTCAGATAAAAAAGCCTTACTTGGTGTGATTGATGGCGGTCCTACCACCAGAACCCCCAACGATCTCAAGTCTCATGTTCACATTTTGGTAGAGAGGTGGTCATAGAAATTAATGGGAGATGAAGAAATCCCCTCAATGTTGAGATTGGTGGGGTGGAGGGTCCCTTTCCTAGGGAATTAGGTGATCCCAGCTTTTTGACAGGTTTAGGGAAAGTCTGTGTTTAAGAATGACAATGATCCAGGCATGGAGTGCCATCAGCGACTGAGTAGAAGAACGAGAGAATCGGGCTTGGGCACCCAACTTTATGTTCTTGAGTGTAAATGTTTTTGAACCCCTACAGTCAAGTTCAAAAACTTTTATGAAGGCCTTTACTAAAAAAAAGAGAGGACACCAATGTCTTTAAACCAAAGACTAGACTTACACTGCAAGACTGGTGGAAGCCCAATGAGGGCCCCCTGGTAGAGACTTCTGTGCATCCAACCTTTTGGCAATATTCGGGGTCGAGTCTTTGTTTTAGAATGGCAATGCTCTGGGCAAAGAGTGAGAACACAGACTGAGGTAGATGAACTTGATGAGAGAATCGGTCTTGAGCGCCCAACATCATGCTCTTGAGGGTGAATGCTTTTAAACCCCTATAATCAAGTGCAACCATGTTTATGAAGATCTTTCCGGAAACAATGGGTGTCATTTCAGCAGAAAAAGAGGGGAAACCGATGTCCTTACACCGAAGAGGAGATCTGCCCTGAAGGATTGGTGAAGGTGTGACTGATCAGACCCAGGATAGAGTCCACTCCCTACTCTTGGTGGAGATGTGTTCACTAAGGACTCGTTCCACCAACCACGCTGTTGATCCGGCTTTAGACTTCATTTAAGTAAACATTGTTGCACCAACACTTTTTGATCTAAGATTTGCAAAACCAAATTCACTTGATCTGCGATGAAAGGTTGAACCTAGAAGGAACGTATCACAGCCGGTGATCGGTAGCTGTAGTTGGGTGATCTTCCCAGCATTCATAGTGATAGGAAAAACATAAACATGGGTGTCATTTCACCACCCTGAAGAAGCCCATCAGGCCAATAGCCCAGTCCTCCATCTTGGATTTCAGCTTTTAAACTAAGTACAACTAGTTTTGGCCACCAAATCGAGGGATCAAAGTGAACCTAAATTTGGTCCAACATCACGGGCTAAACTGTGTTGGGGCAAGGATTTTCTTCTTGAGCTTAAATCAACTCTTGTTGATAACTTTGCTGCAACCAACCCTAAAAGAGTCAACGTCAATGAAAGATCTAGATTCGGCCAAGTGAGCAGATATAGTATACAAGTCTTTTGGGACTTATTGCCCCATCGTTTTGTAATTGAAGTTCTCGAGGGAACACATATTTTCGGCTACGTAGAGCCACAAGAAGCAAGAATTAGCAGACACATCACCTGGATAACAAAGTAGCACACCCTCTATAGGGGGATTTTTGAATTTTTTTAGATGTATTTCTAAACCGATTAGCTGTAACCGGCCCTTTAAATTTTCCTCCATTGGATAGGCAGAACGGGGCTGGTTGTCACCGCTACGGGAGATGAAAGAGAATAATGCAGAATGCGTTCCTGTGATTCCGCTAGACTCTACGTCATCACTCATGTTACAGTCTCGTTAAACCATTTAAATGCCTCAAATCCTCTTCTTGGAGTTATTAAGGCACATTCGGCTCGCCGGCTTCATCTCCCCATTAAGATTCACCACCGCAGCGTTTAATCTACTCGCTCTGCCCGCGGACGCCACTTGCACAGCCATAATTATGACAGCAATAATAGGTCATTCTTGCAGAAAAAAGCAACGTCCTGCACAAGAGTCCTCTCCGCCAACTGCGCCTCTGGACAGTCCGTTAATCACGCGGCCGACATGTAAGGGATGATGGGTTTTACCCCTCCTATCTTGTGACTCCATGAAGCAGACACAATGCCGGTCGGCTCTACGTAATAACGTGTGGCGGGGAGCATCCTGGTGCTGACTAACCCATAAATCCCTGGGACTGGAGGACTTGGTGGTTGCTTACCTTCCATCTAGCATTCTGTGATCCTTAACGGGCTGTCTTACCAGTAGATGTTAACCACTAACCACGGAGAAGAGGATAACTTGCAGATCGGTGGTGGTCCGACTGCTGGGACCCCTAGTGACTCCAAGAAGGGAGTAACGGTCGCACATATGTGGTGCAGCTCCACTAAGGGGGTTGTACCAAAATAGATTTTTATCACCTATTTGCAGGATAGGGGATAACTGTCTGACTGGGGGTGGTCTCACCGCCGATATCTCCACTGATCTTGAGAATAGGGATCCCGTATCCCCCTCTTCTCCTCACTGCAGACTGGCTGCACACACCCGCAGTGGCACAGAGATTGAAGGGAGTGGTGGTCCCACATGTATGGCCCATTCACTGTTCTCGGGATCGGTGGGGGTCTCATCGCTGAGGATGAGTGATAAAACTCGCTTGTGGTACCAATCCTTTCGTTTAATTGGAGCCACCAAGTTCATCAACGGTCACATTGAAATGAATGAAGCAGCAGCTCACTTGTGCGACCACCATTCCTTTCGTTTCTGGACAAGCTGAACCCCCATTTTTGGGATCAATGGGGGAATCCCAGCAGTTGGATCCTTGATGATCTGCAAGATAACTTGTCTTGGTTGCACAACCACTTTAAAGAAGTTGTACCCAGTTTTAAACATATCCCCTATCTAAGGATGTAAGCATCTAATCAATGGGGGTCTGACTGCTGGGACCCCCATGATCCCATATTCCCCTGTATAAATACAGCGTCGGTCAATCTCTATGGGCTGACAAAGAGAAGTGAGTGTAGTGCTCGATTATCTCCTACCGTCCAATAGAGATGAACGGACCAGCAATGCTCAAGCTTGACCGTCACTCCATTTATACGGGGTGACACAGGATGGACCCCTGCTCTTGTGATTCAGGAGTGTCCAACCGAACAGACACTTACAAGAGATCCACTTTAAAGGGGCACCAAAGACAACACCATCGAGCTGCAATACCAGTCAAACATCTAACGACCACTTGTCAGTTAGTATGTGGGTGCTTCTAATACCCCACCCATGGTGATGTCATCACTCCACACTCGCCCTCCCCCCATGCCCGGTGACATCATCGCTGGTCCTACGGCATATATAAAACACAGAGCCTGACCAACAGAAGAATAACACAGGTAGGGCTCATGAAAAGGGTGGGGGGACAAAAATAACACACTGAGAATACAACTAAACCGCTATTATCTCAGACACAACTCATCAGTCCTGACAGAAGACACCGACCTACCACCACCACAGAGATCTGGTGGGCTAAAGGACCTGTGCTGACGTCACTGCTGTGTAGCAGAGCTTTGAGTGTAATGTGTGTGAATCAAGATAGAGGTGCTATAGCTGTGTGTAGCATGTAGTAGAGCTGTGTGTGTAATGTGCGGGGTCAGGATGGATGTAGTAGAGCTGTGTCTGTAATGTGTGAGGATCATAATGCATGTACCATGAAGCACAGCTGTGTGGCGCATTGCACCACCAGAAACACGGGTACTATGATTGTCTAAAAATAACTAGTAGCAACCTAAGGACAAGGGAGGCGCTGTTTCCCATCATGGAACTGCACTACATGTAAGCTCATTGGCAGGACATACGTATAGAAAGCATAGGAGCAGATGTGCTTGTGCCTGATCCGAGCCCTGTACAACGCGATTCGCTGCAGACGTGAATTTCCTCCCTTAGATAAGAGCGTTCATTTCATTTTCCCGGAGGGCGAATTGTGCGGTAGGAGAATGTAAATAAAAATGCAGCGAACAACTTTTTGTAGCGTCGATGACTCTAAAAGAACAAATTAAATTACATGAAGCCCTAGCTGTGATCAACCCGGGGAAGCTATGCAGATGGAGCAGACTGCGGTGCCTGGCACAACGACAGGGAGTGGGTAGGCGAGCTCTGCCACCACTTCAAGCACCCACACAGGGTGTCTGTGGCTATTAGCTGAAGATGAAGGACACTTAGAGGGGGTGAAAACTTTTGCAATCACTGTCTTAGTAGCAACTTCTTGATTTGAAAGCTCCATCTGTTTTGTGTGTACAGCTTCTTGGAGGATCTATGTGTTTCCATGGTTACAGACTACAAACCATCCCTGTGTAGTCTGATCCTTTGGTCATTTTACTGTCTGTAAAGACACATAGGTCTGCATAGGAGCTGTATACAGATGTGTACGGGGGTATTGCGCGAGATAGCTGTTGGTGACTGAAGTGACATAAGTGGGGGTCAGTATAGCGATGGCGGCAAAGTCAGGAGCATTGCTTCTCATGCTATATTATAATATGGCCCGCACTGTCCGCCTCCCATCGTACGCCTCTCACCGCGGGGCTCTCAGCATGTGGATAATGAACTGAGGTTGACAGATAGACGCCCGCAGCGAGGTGCGGCTGATAGGATGACGGATGGACGGCTTGTGTGATGGAGTCGTGGTAAGTGACAAATCGAGAGTGAAATCGTGATCGATGGAACCGAGGACTGGAATAATGTTGTTCAAACAAGAGACGCTGCTGCTTGTCGTATTATTTACTGTGCGGTCATCGCATTTAGCAATATATGGAAGATCTCGAAACGCATCAGTCCCTGAGGGGAGCAGAACCCCCATGAGCGGGGACCACCACACCTCATGTATGACATGGTCCTACACAACAAATAGCCCTCATACCCAGAGCGACCAAACACTCCCTACTCTCCAGTCGCCACCGGGCAACTATTATATGGAGATAAGTCAGATACACGGGGACAAAGAGCTTTGTGACAAACAATATGGCGCTAGTATTCACACACATTTCCAAGGTCGTTCCATATTGCAGGGTAGTGAGACTGCGATCTAGCTAGCTCATATCTATCTCCTATCTATCTATCTACCTCCTATCTATCTATCTCCTATCTATCTGCCTCATATCTATCTATCTATCTATCTCCTATCTATCTATCTATCTATCTATCTATCTATCTCCTATCTATCTATCTCCTATCTCTCTATCTATCTATCTATCTCATATCTCCTATCTATCTATCCCATATCTATCTATCTATCTATCTATCTATCTATCTATCTATCTATCTATCTCCTATCTATCTATCTATCTCCTATCTATCTATCTATCTCCTATCTCTCTATCTATCTATCTCATATCTCCTATCTATCTATCTCATATCTATCTATCTATCTGTCTCCTATCTCCTATCTATCTATCTAGCTATCTATCTATCTCCTATCTATCTATCTATCTATCTATCTATCTATCTATCTATCTATCTATCTATCTATCTCCTATGTATCTATATCTCTCTCCTATCTATCTCTCTCTCCCCTATCTCTCTCCTATCTATCTATCTATCTATCTCTCTCCTATCTATCTATCTATCTATCTCTCTCTCCTATCTATCTATCTATCTATCTATCTATCTCCTATCTATCTATCTATCTATCTATCTATCTATCTATCTATCTATCTATCTATCTATCTCTCTCTCCTATCTATCTATCTATCTCCTATCTATCTATCTATCTCCTATCTATCTATCTATCTCCTATCTCCTATCTATCTATCTATATATATATATCTCCTATCTATCTATCTACCTATCTACCTATCTCCTATCTAGCTATCTCCTATCTATCTATCTATCTCCTATCTAGCTATCTCCTATCTATCTATCTATCTATCTATCTATCTCCTATCTATCTATCTCCTATCTATCTATCTATCTCCTATCTATCTCCTATCTATCTATCTATCTATCTATCTATCTATCTATCTATCTATCTATCTCCTATCTATCTATCTATCTATCTATCTATCTATCTATCTATCTATCTATCTCCTATCTATCTATCTATCTCCTATCTATCTATCTATATATATATCTCCTATCTATCTATCTATCTACCTATCTATCTATCTATCTATCTATCTCCTATCTATCTATCTATCTCCTATCTATCTATCTATCTATCTCCTATCTATCTATCTATCTATCTATCTATCTATCTCCTATCTATCTATCTATCTATCTATCTCCTATCTATCTATCTCCTATCTATCTATCTATCTATCTATCTATCTCCTATCTATCTATCTCCTATCTATCTATCCCCTATCTATCTATCTATCTCATATCTATCTATCTCCTATCTATCTCCTATCTATCTCCTATCTATCTCCTATCTATCTATCTCCTATCTATCTCCTATCTATCTCCTATCTATCTATCTATCTATCTATCTATCTATCTATCTATCTATCTATCTATCTATCTATCTATCTCCTATCTATCTATCTATCTCCTATCTATCTATCTATCTATCTATCTATCTCCTATCTATCTCCTATCTATCTATCTCCTATCTATCTCCTATCTCCTATCTATCTCCTATCTCCTATCTATCTCCTATCTCCTATCTATCTCCTATCTATCTCCTATCTATCTATCTATCTATCTATCTATCTATCTCCTATCTATCTCCTATCTATCTATCTCCTATCTATCTCCTATCTCCTATCTATCTCCTATCTCCTATCTATCTCCTATCTCCTATCTATCTCCTATCTATCTCCTATCTCCTATCTATCTCCTATCTCCTATCTATCTCCTATCTCCTATCTATCTCCTATCTCCTATCTATCTCCTATCTATCTATCTATCTATCTATCTATCTATCTATCTATCTATCTCCTATCTATCTATCTCCTATCTATCTATCTATCTATCTATCTATCTATCTATCTATCTATCTCCTATCTATTTATCTATCTCCTATCTATCTCCTATCTCCTATCTATCTCCTATCTATCTCCTATCTATCTATCTCCTATCTATCTATCTCCCATCTATCTATCTATCTATCTATCTATCTATCTATCTATCTATCTATCTATCTATCTATCTATCTATCTATCTATCTCCTATCTATCTCCTATCTATCTATCTCCTATCTATCTATCTCCTATCTATCTATCTATCTATCTATCTCCTATCTATCTATCTCCTATCTATCTATCTATCTCCTATCTATCTCCTATCTATCTATCTATCTCCTATCTATCTATCTATCTCCTATCTATCTATCTATCTATCTATCTATCTATCTATCTATCTATCTATCTATCTATCTATCTCCTATCTATCTATCTCATATCTATCTCGTATCTATCTATCTCCTATCTATCTATCTCCTATCTATCTATCTATCTATCTATCTATCTATCTATCTATCTATCTATCTATCTCCACACATCCATAGCGGACAGTGTATGTGCGTGCGCACGGACTGTACAGATGAGTCTGATGTATGGACTGAGCGCTGGTGTCCAGGGCTGACAGTGAGGGACATGAGAGGTAAGTAAGTATAAACGACCCCCCTGGACTGTTCCCCCCCCACCCGTCCCAGGGGTCGGCAGACGTAGTTTATGGTGCTCGCGTGACGTGACCAATGACTCGCACTGCACTTACAGCTCCTGAGGAACACATTTAATAAATAAACTACATTATCTTTCCTTCCTTGTGGCGGATTCGCAGCGTCTTGTACCATGTGACAGGCGGAGGAGAGTCATCACAGGCGCGTACACAAGGGGCAGAACACAATGAGCTGTCAGTCTGATCACATCCATCTCTAGCTGATTTGTAATTCTGTGTACAGTATAAGGCGGGGGCGAGGATGCGGTCGGGGACTCTCCATAAAGGACGGGAACTGGGAAATGAAATGATTTGGGCAAAATGACAATGGGAGCGTGAAGATGGAAATTATGGGTGGACAGTAGGTCAGATAATCGCAATAACCAGAACTGCCGTATGACGCGGCAACTCGCTCCCGGTCTGGACCCTCTGACTATTCGCTCCCGGTCAGGACCCTCTGACTATTCGCTCCCGGTCAGGACCCTCTGACTATTCGCTCCCGGTCTGGACCCTCTGACTATTCGCTCCCGGTCTGGACCCTCTGACTATTCGCTCCCGGTCTGGACCCTCTGACTATTCGCTCCCGGTCAGGACCCTCTGACTATTCACTCCCGGTCAGGACCCTCTGACTATTCGCTCCCGGTCAGGACCCTCTGACTATTCGCTCCCGGTCAGGACCCTCTGACTATTCGCTCCCGGTCAGGACCCTCTGACTATTCGCTCCCGGTCAGGACCCTCTGACTATTCGCTCCCGGTCAGGACCCTCCTACTAGTTACCTTAATTTGACTTATGTGGACTTTGTGTTTAGAGAACCAATGACTGGATTACTATAGCTGTTCCCTTCAGTTATGGAAGCTCTACGAGGAGCTAGTGGGCATCCCTACCTTAGTATATGGGGCATACACAAGACTTGGGTTGTTGGTAGAGCTGGGACACCATTGGTGGAGCATTCAGATACTATTGAATAAGTTGAGGACCCCTGCCTGCAAGCGGTACCACCAAGACCCGGCGGACACACGGAGTGGAGGAGCTTTTCTGTTCATGCACCACCTTCTTCCCAACTTCTCCGCAGAGGGAGAGCAGAAGCTTCCAGCCACCATGGCCACCCCATGGAACAGCACAGAGATCACCTGTAGTGATGGGACTATGTGGTTCTCTGCCCTTTGACCAAAGGTTCCTCCACCACCATGCCAGGACACGCGCCTCTTCCCCTGATATCGGAACACAATTTTTATCAACACTTTTCCAAAAAAAAGACTGCTTTCTGAAACCGCCATCTATAGAAGTCATCTGACTCTTTCGTCATCCCGCAACATGGGGAAGCAGACAAAGGGATGGTAGCTGGAGAGATGTTGGGTTAAGACAAGTCTCTCTGAACCAACGATGGGCGTGGAAGGAGACTCTTTTCATATAAGGGCCTCTGCCTGTGGGCAGCACCACCAAGACCCGGTGGGCACCCAGAGCAAACATTCTGGCCACTCCAGCAAGCATTGTCCCTGGCAGGACCGAGACCACCTGGAGCTATGGACTTTGCGGTTCTCTGCCCTTTAACCAAAGGTTTACCCAACTGTCATGCCAGGAGATGCGCTCCCTCCTCCACCACAGGAACCCAACCGTTATCAACACCTTTCCGAAGAAGCTGCTTTCTGGAACCATCGCCAGCAGAAGCCACCATAATCTTTCCTCATCCTGCGAACCTGGGCACCAGGCAAAAGGCACAGGGCAGGGGCATCAGGTACCAGGTTCTAACTCAGCACTACAAGGCTGACTGAGTGGGATGAGGACCAGACATTGACCATTGTTTTATTTTTGTTTTTTTGTCCCCACTTTCCAAGAGCCAGAACTTTATAGTTTTTCCATTGCCATGGCGGACGAGTGTTATTTCAGTTGTGTTTCTAACGGTGTCATCTAATGTTCTGTACAGTCTACGGAATAACTTAAAAAATGTAAGTGGAGAGAAATAAAAAAAATGCAATTGCGCCATTTTTGGTGGGTTTAGCTTTACAGAGTTCAAATGACGCATGGCCTTTGTTCTATGAGTCAGGGCTCGGTCACACGGGCGTTTTGTGCGCATAACTGATGCATTTAAAAATTCGCGTGACCGAAGCTGGCGTCACGGCAAAAAATCTGCACCTAGCTGCGTTTATCCGCGCCGGTAAAACGCCCGTCTGACTTAAGTATATGCGCAGTGCGCATCAAAATGCACATGAATCTTTGAGCGGCCCGAACTTTTTCATCGCGCTCCATGAGGGGAGTACGGTGCGGCGTGGTCAAAATATAAAAATCACAGGCATCTTCAAAACATGCGTTTGTGCGCAACATTGAAACGCAGGACGCAGGTAGCCGCATTCTGCGAATCGTTGTGTCCTATCATTTTCGCTGCATGCGTTTGTGCGCAAGAAAAATTGGCACATGTGACCGCTCCCATTGAAAAGCATTGGTTCTATATAGATGCGGATCGCAAACGCAACTGACAGACGTGTATATATATATATATATTTATATCTTTTGTTCACTATTCATTAAATTGTTACTGGAGACGGGATTAAGAAAAAGAAAACCAAAAACAGAACTCTGGCATTCCGTCCTTTTTTCTTTACGGCCTTCATCGTACGGGGTACTGTGATATTTTTGTAATTCCGTCTTTTATGTACATGCTGATGCCAAATACGTGTTTTTTTTAATTGTTTAGATTCTTTTAAAATGGAAAAAGGGGGCGGGTTGAACTTTTAATATTTCTTTTATTGTTTTTGTAATTGTTAAAAAAACATTATTGAATCTTTTTGTATACGTCTATTTAGAGGGAACTTGAACTTGTGATCTTCTGATTGCTTTTACTATATACTGCAATACTTCAGTATTGCAGTATATGGAGATTTCTGATGTTGCCGTTGGCAGTGCTTGATAGGCATCTATGAGTGGCAGCTTTAGGATCCTTTTAGAAGGTGCTGTGGAGGGGGCTAATGGGATGCAGGGAGGGGTTCCCCCTGTTGACTATTTAGATGAGTGGTCAGCTTTGACGGCAGCACCTAAACAGTTAACTGCTGCGATCAGAGCTAACTTTGATCAGGGTAGTTACTGGCAGCTATCTGAAATAACTGCCAGCTGACGGTTATGGTGCCGACTCGGCTCCTAAACCTGCTCCTTCATACTTCAGGACCGCAGGACGTTTATAGGGCGACCAGTGGAAATATGTGAACCCTTTCTGTGACTACTTGGACATCATGGCGTAATGTATTCCTAGATGACGGCTGCAGACCAGCCCCTCAGAGCCCAGAATTAGCATTGGACATCGACACCCGTGCGCTATACACAATTCATGCCATGCAAGGCGCCAGGGTATACATAATTAAAGCTCCACACTGGCAGCCGTCCCATCATCTTTCAATGGCAGTCAATGATCCGACACCCAAAACACTGTTGACCTTTTCTGATATGTCTGATGTAGCGGCGTGTCGTTAGCAGCGGCTGAACACACTGCAGAAATGTGAACAGGTGCGGCCCGCTCCGCTACCTCCTATCAATACAGGCGGCCGCCGCGCACCGTTATATAGAGGACACCAGGGACATCAGGGGCAACCACGGGGCCGCAAACCCAACCCATACACATGCCAACATCACCCAAACAAATGCATAGAGGAGGGCATATACCTTATATTATGTAAAGGGCACGATTAATTGGCAACCCTCTCATTTAAACTTTGGAGGGGGCGGCAAGACAGAGCTAGTAGGGCATTAAAGGGCACATTTACATTTTTAATCTATATCTATCTATCTATCTATCTCTTATCTATCTATCTATCTCATATCTATCTCCTATCTATCTCTCTATCTATCTATCTATCTATCTATCTATCTATCTATCTGTCTCCTATCTATCTATCTATCTATCTATCTATCTATCTATCTGTCTCCTATCCATCTATCTATCTGTCTCCTATCCATCTATCTATCTATCTCCTATCTATCTATCTTTCTGTCTCATATCTATCTATCTCCTATCTATCTATCTATCTCCTATCTATCTATCTATCTATCTATCTATCTATCTCCTATCTATCTATCTATCTATCTCCTATCTATCTATCTATCTATCTATCTATCTATCTCCTATCTATCTATCTGTCTCCTATCTCTCTCTCCTATCTAACTATCTATCTCCTATCTATCTATCTCCTATCTATCTATCTATCTATCTATCTCCTATCTATATATCTCCTATCTATCTATCTCCTATCTATCTATCTCCTATCTATCTATCCATCTATCTATATATCTCCTATCTATCTATCCATCTCCTATCTATATATCTCCTATCTATCTATCCATCTATCTATCTATCTCCTATATATCTATCTGTCTCCTATCTATCTATCTGTCTCATATCTATCTATCTATCTATCTATCTATCTATCTATCTATCTATCTATCTATCTCCTACCTCCTATCTATCCATCTATCTATCTATCTCCTATATATCTATCTGTCTCCTATCTATCTCCTATCTATCTATCTATCTATCTATCTATCTCCTATCTATCTATCTATCCATCCATCTCCTATCTATCTATCTATCTCCTATCTATCTATCTATCTCCTATCTATCTATCTATCTATCTATCTCCTATCTATCTATGTCTCTATCTATCTATGTCTCTATCTATCTCTATCTCCTATCTATCTATCCATCCATCTCCTATCTATCTATCTATCCATCCATCTCCTATCTATCTATCTATCTCCTATCTATCTATCTATCTCCTATCTATCTATCTATCTCCTATCTATCTATGTCTCTATCTATCTATGTCTCTATCTATCTCCTATCTATCTATCTATCTATCTATCTCATATCTATCTATCTATCTCATATCTATCTATCTATCTCATATCTATCTATCTATCTCCTATCTATCTATCTATCTATCTATCCATCTATCTATCTATCTCCTATCTATCCATCTATCTATCTCCTATCTATCTATCTATCTATCTATCTCCTATCTATCTATCTATCCATCCATCCATCCATCTCCTATCTATCTATCTCCTATCTATCTATCTCCTATCTATCTATCTATCTCCTATCTATCTCCTATCTATCTATCTATCTCCTATCTATCTCCTATCTATCTATCTCCTATCTATCTATCTATCTCCTATCTATCTATCTCCTATCTATCTATCCATCTCCTATCTATCTATCTATCTATCTCCTATCTATCTATGTCTCTATCTATCTATGTCTCTATCTATCTCTATCTCCTATCTATCTATCTATCTATCTATCTATCTATCTATCTATCTATCTATCTCATATCTATCTATCTATCTCATATCTATCTATCTATCTCATATCTATCTATCTATCTCCTATCTATCTATCTATCTATCTATCCATCTATCTATCTATCTCCTATCTATCCATCTATCTATCTCCTATCTATCTATCTATCTATCTATCTCCTATCTATCTATCTATCCATCCATCCATCCATCTCCTATCTATCTATCCATCCATCCATCCATCTCCTATCTATCTATCTCCTATCTATCTATCTCCTATCTATCTATCTATCTATCTATCTCCTATCTATCTCCTATCTATCTATCTATCTCCT